>NW_013796273.1:0-539 GCF_000517525.1 Limulus polyphemus | reverse complement strand
CTATTAATCGAATATCTCATTTTCATTTACTTTGAGTTAAGAGAGCTTCATATCCTACATAGTTCATTTTGTTAAACATAGCCCACATTGCCATGGTTACACCCTGGAATTGTAAATTTATAGATGACCTAAGAGCTCTCCATTTTCAGACCTCTATCTTTAAATTCAAAGTAATTAATTAAACGTAATATCGGCTTAAAGACGATTCTAAGTTGATAATTTTAGAATGCATACTGGATAAGGTAAAGCGTTTATATCTATCATGTCAACAAAAACGTGTTCATATTCAAAAGTATGGCAAAGAAACGTTTGCATCTTACTTCTTCACAACATTGGTCTCTTCAGTACATGATTCTTGAATTTAACCGTTTCGCTTCTATTCTACACAACTCTGTTGGTTGCACCTTGTAAGGTTAACACTGCTACGAATGCTTTCTAAGCCGTCTCGACTTTACGCGGAGAAAAGAAAAATCCCTAAATTACTGGCTTCCTCATTGGCAAAACAATTAGAACCAGAATTTCCTATCGTAAAATGTTAC
>NW_013796272.1:0-574 GCF_000517525.1 Limulus polyphemus | reverse complement strand
TCCGCTGTCGTAACAAAACTTTCTCAATTCTCATATTGCTACACGTCAAAGGTGGTTTTCTTTATTCCCATGGATAATTCAAAAGTATCCAGGGCTCTTTAAATGCAGAATATAAGTGGATGTGTAAGTACATTAAAGAGTGATTATCATTAAAATATTGTTATTTTGTATAAATACATCTTTAATTTAGTCCCTCAGGGATTTTCAAGAAATAGAAAAATTCATAATAACTGTATTTCAACCATACTCTACAGCTTTTAAAGCTGGCTGGGAAATAACAAACGTGGTAGTGGTCGGAATACTATTTATATAAGCCACTAGCGTATAGTCCGTCAAAAATGACGGAGCAAGTAATACCACCTTCACATCATAGTATATCCTAATTTCACAATTCTAGTTAACTGAAATAAATACATTTTGCGAAATCAAGCTTCACCAACAAAGAGTAAAAAAGTACAGTCGAGGCAGTGAAACATCGGTAAATTCCTTTGTGAGCCAATAAAAATTAAGATCATGTTTGTTTGTTTTGGAATTTCGCGCAAAGCTACACGAGGGCTATCTGCGCTAGCCGTCC
>NW_013796271.1:0-576 GCF_000517525.1 Limulus polyphemus | reverse complement strand
GTAGCATTGCCTCTTCCTTAGTATTGTTCATCCGGAACGATAGCTACTTACATTAAACCAATAGACAATTAACAATAACTTAATTAAATGTACAGAATTTACAAACACAAAATTAAAATAAACAAAGTCTCTTAATTTTATGGGACGTATCTTCTTCCGTGCTGGTCTCCATCTCCTTGGCTTCTGCTTCACGTGGGGTTCATCTGCTCCATCAGGAAATGTCCTATTATCTGCAACAGTCACATCAGTGGTAGTAACTTCATTAATGGCTTTACTGTTTCCCTTCCCAAAACCGGGTAGAGTTTCTTCTTCGACAGTGACTTTTTCAGGTGACACGTCTTCAGCAGCGTCATTTGTTACGTTGTTTCCTTTGTTCCAACTGAAAGGTCCTGGATCGTGATAACGCCAAAGCCTGTTGGCATGCACCACCTTTGGCTTACCTGGCCGACCACATTTTATTCGGAAAGTCACGTCTGAGAGACGATCCATTATGTCATATGGGCCTTCCCATGGAGAAGACAACTTAGGAGACTTCCCTTTGGTCTTCCTTGGATTATTACTAACCACACCCTTTCT
>NW_013796270.1:0-574 GCF_000517525.1 Limulus polyphemus | reverse complement strand
TGTACAAAGTCCTCTTTAACATCTTCCACATTTGCACTACGTTTTCCATTAAGATGGTGTTGCAGCGAACGAAAAAGACAGTAATCTGATGGTGCCATATCTGGGGAATATGGTGGGTGGGAGAAAACTTCCCAACCCAACTCCTTAATCCTGTGTTGCATCAAACGTGCCACATGTGGACGTGCATTGTCGTGGAGAAGAAGAACACTCTTCCGATTGACGAGTGAAGGGCGTTTCTGATGGAGGACTTGATTTAAACGTTCCTGTTGCAGACTATAGATCTCTGCATTGAGAGTTCGCTGTGGATGGAGGAGTTCGAAATGAATTACTCCTTTGAATTCCCACTAAATGCAAAGCATCACTTTCTGCGGATGGAGTCCAGATTTTGGGGTCTGAAGTGGTTTTTATTTAGGTCTGAGCCATTGTTTTTGGCGTTTAATATTCGCATAGAGAATCCATTTTCATCACCTGTGACAATTCTGTCCAAAAATTGTTCACGCGCGTTATGCGCCAGAAGAGACGAAGCAACGTTCACACATTGGAAACGATGATCATCGGAGAGTTCGTGAGACAC
>NW_013796269.1:0-576 GCF_000517525.1 Limulus polyphemus | reverse complement strand
GAGAGACATGCAATTCCAGAGTCATTTCATGAGTGTGTTGCCTTGAGTTAGACTCAACAAGCGTCTTCAGAGCATCAATGTCAATTTCAAAATGTCGGCCCCTGCCATGCCATCACAGTTTTTAAGACTAAAGTCACCTGAACGTAATTTGCTGAACCATCGTTGACACTTACGAACGTTAAAAACATTTCCATAAACGTGTTTGATATTATTTGTGGCTACAGAGGCGTTGTTTCCTTCTTGTATTCAAACAGCATTACATGCCGAATGTGCGTCTCGTCGTGTACCATATAAGGGATTAGAGTATACTAAACTTTACACATTATATAGGCTACACTAACGTGACATTTAGGCCGTTCGTTTAACTATTATACGTAATGTACGTTCTTTAGGGTGGGTAATGAAAGTGTTCCAAAACGCGACATTAATTTCTTTACGACCTAATATATTGAACAAATGTGATATATTGGATGAAGACTAAAGAGTTGTTCAAAGCACTGAAAATAGTTTAGGATACAAAACAAGGGAAATATTCTTTATGTAAAGACTGATGTTTGATATTAGCTTATATTGTCG
>NW_013796268.1:0-576 GCF_000517525.1 Limulus polyphemus | reverse complement strand
TAATATGTCACTCAATCTTATTATCTGTGTTGAAACTGTGTTTACCTAAAGAAGTATGTCACTCAATCTTATTATCTGTGTTGAAACTGTGTTTAACTAAAGAAATATGTCACTCAATCTTATTATCTGTGTTGAAACTGTGTTTACCTAAAGAAGTATGTCACTCAGTCTTATTATCTGTGTTGAAACTGTGTTTAACTAAAGAAGTATGTCACTCTGTCTTTTATCTGTGTTGAAACTGTTTAACTAAAGAAATATGTCACTCAATCTTATTATCTGTGTTGAAACTGTGTTTACCTAAAGAAGTATGTCACTCCGTCTTATTATCTGTGTTGAAACTGTGTTTAACTAAAGAAAGATGTCACTCAATCTTATTATCTGTGTTGAAACTGTGTTTAACTAAATAAGTATGTCACTCCGTCTTATTATCCGTGTTGAAACTGTGTTTAACTAAAGAAGTATGTCACTCCGTCTTATTATCTGTGTTGAAACTGTGTTTAACTAAATAAGTATGTCACTCCGTCTTATTATCCGTGTTGAAACTGTGTTTAACTAAAGAAGTATGTCACTCCGTCT
>NW_013796267.1:0-576 GCF_000517525.1 Limulus polyphemus | reverse complement strand
ATAGTTGTATTTCTTGCTTTAACATTGACTAGCTCTACCTCCTGGCGCACACCCAACAATGCCCCTTCCTTAACCTTAAGTGTCTGTTCTCATTTAAAGAAATTGGCCACTGTTATAGGTACTACTTGATGACCTGCCACAAATGACCTTCCAATCTTCAAATCTGCTGGCCTTGATGGGTATTCCACTGCTTCCACAAGCATTGAGCTTCCTTGGGAATGTTCTCTTATCCTACCCCAAATTATCTTCTCTGACATAGGGGGTATTGTAGTTGACGTAAGTGCTGTGATGCAGCAACACTTACTGGAATTTGGCCTTTGTTGTTTCCAATCGTCATTTTATCGAAGTTAACCAGACACTTCCTCAGTAGTAAATAGTCCAATCCTAATATGATATGGTCTTCAATGTCAGCCAAGTATACTCTGTGTCTGTTCTTCATGCCCATGAGCACGATAGTTACCCACACTGGTCCCCACAACCTTGCATAATGTCCTGTCACACCACAGAGTTTCTGTACAGCTTCTGGTACTCCTTTGTGATCCAGCACCTTGATACTTACCAGGGTTTGCTGAGATG
>NW_013796266.1:0-576 GCF_000517525.1 Limulus polyphemus | reverse complement strand
TACCACCACCAAGTCAGCTTCGGGAAACCAGTAGTGGTTGGTGCTGAGGGATGCCCACCAACCCCCATCGTGAAGTCCCAACAGCTAAGTGTAAAATGGCAAGCACACATAGTACCTACGTGACAGGGAAGCTGGATAGCCAAAGGTGCAACTTTGTCTGCATCTCAGCAAACCCTTGTGAGCATCGAGGTGTTAGATCACGAAGGAGTACCAGAAGCTGTACAGAAGCTCTGTGGTGTGACAGGACATTCTGCAAGGTTGTGAGGACCAGTGTGGGTAACTATCGAGTTCACGGGCATGAAGAACAGACAGAAAGTATACTTGGCTGACATTGAAGACGAATGCATATTAGGATTAGACTATCTACTACCGAGGAAGTGTGTAGTTGACTTCGATAAAATGACGATTAGAAACAACAAAGGCCAGATTCCAGTAAGTGTCGCTACATCCGTTGATCTGCATGTCACAGCACTTAAATCAACTACAATACCCGTATGTCAGAGAAGATAATTTGGGGTAGGATAAAACAACATCCCCATGGAAGCCCAATGCCTGTGGAAGCAGTGGAAGACCCAT
>NW_013796265.1:0-575 GCF_000517525.1 Limulus polyphemus | reverse complement strand
GTTTACGATATTTGCCAACAAGATTGATACACACCGTCTTCGTTTTTAACACAAATACGTTTTAATATACACACAGCAATACAATTTACAGCAATAATTATTACAAACAAAGATTTATAAACAAAAGTTTCACAAACCTACAAACAATTCAAAATCTTCTTTCTAGTTTGGAACTCCCTTGATATCTTATCGAGAGTTTACGATGAGCGGGTTAATTACGAGTTGATGTAAGTACGATTCGCCCGGAAGCTAGCTAGCTTTGTCCTTGGCCACACACGCTAGATTTTCCACCGTTGAAGTTAGGTAATGTTTTCGTAAAAATACTAATGTCCGATGAGAATCCACTGAAGTTAAATAATTTGTAATGTTCGAACTTTGTAAAGGTTCCTGGTCAAAGGTCTGAAGTTTTTCTATTGATAAGCGTTATAAAATCACAGTTATAGCTTTCGCAGTTTATAGCACACTGATTATAGCGAACTACTAATAGACACACCTTTGCGCGTCGCGTTGGTTTTATTTATAGCCGTGGGAAAGTTTTCTAGAAATTTCAGTCTTACGTATCCATACTGAGCTAC
>NW_013796264.1:0-576 GCF_000517525.1 Limulus polyphemus | reverse complement strand
CAATAACTTTGGTATCAAACTATAGATTATAATTAAAATTTTAATACTATATATTACTCAATTTCTTAATTTAAAATCAAGTATAAGAAAAAAACAGATAAACATTGATTTTTGTGTTTCACGTGGTATATTGAATACAGCACTGGTTCAAATTAGATGTTTGTGAAGTCAAAATACTAAGCCTATAGTTTTATATGAATTGGAAACTCATATTACAGATAATGACAAGCTAGAATATAAGATAAGAAGTTCTTTTCTTTTCTATCTGCTAAGATATTGCTCATGAAATAAATCAAACACAGTGGCACCTCACTCACCTCTTTCCATTGTTGGAAATGCTCCCTTATATACACTTACTTCTATATATGACATGAATAACCAATCAGAAGCTCTGAATGTCCCCCTAGTGACTTTCTCAGCCATTTTAACAAGTTTGGCGCTATTTCTTTCTTTTAAACCAATATTTCAACGAGATAGGGTGTGTCTGTAGTCTGTTCAAAATTCATATTTTTTTAGACTAAAATACATCTCAGTCCCTAAATAAATTATAGTGGAATTCTATAGTATTAATGTTGT
>NW_013796263.1:0-881 GCF_000517525.1 Limulus polyphemus | reverse complement strand
CATCTAAGGAATATGGGGAAATTATAAAGAATGTGTTTGGGTGCTTCACGAAATCTGTGATCATCGTTTCCAACGTGTGAACGTTGCTTCGTTTCTTCTGGCGCGTAATGCGCCTGAACCATTTTTGGACAGAATTGTCACGGGTGATGAAAAGTGGATTCTATATGCGAATATTAAACGCAAAAACAATGGCTCAGTCCTAGACAAAACCACTTGCGATCCCAAAACTTGGACTCCATCCGCAGAAAGTGATGATTTGCATTTGGTGGGACATCAAAGGAGTAATTCATTTCGAACTCCTCAATCAACAGCGAACTGTCAATGCAGAGATCTGTAGTTAGCAACTGGAACATTTAAATCAAGCCCTTCATCAGAAACACCCTTCACTCGTCAATCGGAAAGGTGTTCTTCTTCTCCATGACAATGCACGTCCACATGTGGCACGTTTGATGCAACACAAGATTATGGAGTTAGGTTGTGAAGTTCTCCTCCACCCACCATATTCTTCAGATATGGCACCATCAGATTACGCTGCAACACCATCTTAATGGGAAAACGTATGCAAATATAGAAGGTGTTAAAGAGGACATCGACATGTTTTTTGCTTCAAAGCCAAGTAATTTCTTTAATCAGGGCATTAACAACCTGATTGTAAGATGGAAAAGCATTATCGATAAGTATGGAGACTATTTCATTTAATAAATGTCTTGCTTTGTTATATAAGTTGTTCGGGTTTTAAAGCTTTTCGTATAACTATACTTCTTTAATGTAAATGATAAATAGTGTTTAATGACTGGGTTTTTTGTTAAAGTCGTGAAATAAAAGGAGAAGATGCGCAAAAAAAAATATGTTCTTAATTAAATATATGAAAATGAAGAATA
>NW_013796262.1:0-759 GCF_000517525.1 Limulus polyphemus | reverse complement strand
ACCATGAATACTTAGGTGTCATTCTAGTTACCGAATTTGTAACCACCATACCTAGAGTTACTCCTAGGTGTTCGTGGAGTAGTTGTACTAAGTAAGGCTAAAGATGAGTTATATCTAGGTGTTCATGGAGTAGTTGTGCCAAGTAAGGCTAAAGAATAGTATGGTGGTTATAAATTCAGTAACTCTAGTTACCGAATTTATAATCACCATATTCATCTTTAGCCTTACTTGGTACTACTACTCCATGAACAAATAGGTGTAATTCTAGTTACCGAATTTATAACCACCATACACATCTTTAGCCTTACTTGTTACAACTACTCCATCAACTCCTAGGTGTAACATTAGTTTCCGAATTTATAACCACCATACACATGTTTAGCCTTACTTGGTACAACTACTCCATTTACAACAAGTTAGAGCATGTGTAACTACCATAATTACCTTTAGCCCTACTTGGTACAACAACTCCACGAACACCTAGGTGTACCTCTAGTTACAGTATTTATAACCACCATACTCATCTTTAGCCTTACTTGGTACAACTACTCCATGAACAACCTAGATGTAACTGTAGTTACCGAATTTATAACCAACATACTCATCTTTAGCCTTACTTGGTACAACTACTCCATAAACACCTAGGTGTAACTATAGTTACCGAATTTATAACCATCATACTCATCTTTAGCCTTACTTGGTACAAATACTCTTTGAACATCTAGGTGTAACTCTAGTTACTGAATGTGTAACCCCATA
>NW_013796261.1:0-574 GCF_000517525.1 Limulus polyphemus | reverse complement strand
GAAGTGCGTTCAAACTTGAAAACGTCTGCTGATTCGATGAAGCTATCTTATGATAAGAGATCTACTGAAGTCAGCCTTGAACGAGACAAGTTGTGGTTGTATAATCCAAGGAAGACCAAAGGGAAGTCTCCTAAGTTGTTTTCTCCATGGGAAGGCCCATATAACATAATGGATCGTCTCTCAGACGTGACTTTCCGAATCAAATGTGGTTGACGAGGTAAGCCAAAAGTGGTGCATGCCAACAGGCTTTGGCATTATCACGGTCCAGGAAATTTCAGTTGGGACGAAGTGAACAACAGAACAAATGACGCTGCTGAAGATGTGTCACCTGAAAAAGCTACTGTTGAAGAAGAAACTCTACTCAGTTTCGAGAAGGGAAACGGTGAAGCTCTTGATGAAGTTACTACCACTGATGTGACTGTTATCGACGATAGAACATTTTCTGATGAAGCAGATGAACCCCACGTGAAGCAGAAGCCAACGAGATGGAGACTAGTACGGAAGAAGATACGTCCCGTAAAATTAAGAGACTTTGTTGAATTGTAATTTTCTGTTTGTAATTCTGTACATTTAA
>NW_013796260.1:0-573 GCF_000517525.1 Limulus polyphemus | reverse complement strand
GGTATTCTTGTACGGAGATGGAAACTACAGATGGGAAAGTGACGACTTGGCAAACAGTTATACCGAGGAAGTTACGGGAAGTTGTGCTGTGTCAATCCCATGATACTTTAACAGGAGGACATCTCGGAATTAAGAAGACATTGAGTCACCTACGACAAAGACTTTACTGGATAGGTATGAGACAAGATGTGGAAGAATGGTGCAGAACCTGCAGAACATGTGGTGCTAAAAGGGGACCCAAGCATAAGCATGAAGAGTTGCCTGAGAATGTGTCAGAGTTTGTGAAAGTGTTATTGGAAAGGATGGATGATATTCACCATCAAGTGCGTTAAAACTTGAAAATGTCTGCTGATTCGATGAAGTTAACTTATGATAAGAGATCTACTGAAGTCAGCTTTGTACCAGGAGACAAGGTATGGTTGTATAATCCCAGGAAGACCAAAGGGACGTCTCCTAAGTTTTCTTCTCCATGGGATCGCCCATATGATATAGTGGATCGTCTCTCAGCCGTGACTTTCCGGGTAAAATGTGGTCGGCGAGGTAAGCCAAAAGTGGCGCATGCCAACAGGCTTT
>NW_013796259.1:0-576 GCF_000517525.1 Limulus polyphemus | reverse complement strand
TATCGTATATATACATATATATTATTCATACCTTCGGTGTATAGGACGGAAGCAGATTTTGACATCAAATTTTGGGGTAAAAAAGTTCGTCTTATACACAGAAAAATACGGTAAATTTACTATTTATTTGTTGTTGTTGTTGTTTTTTTGAAAAACAGTATTATTTCATTTCAGGTTTACTTCGCGATGAAATTGAAGACAAAGCAAAAATTGCGTTCCAGTCCTATCTCGGGGTCGTGGGGTCACCCCCCCGTGGGGTTTGAAAGCTTCACTGTTAAAGTCAACGAATACATGCAACTTCCACCATTCAACTTTAAAAATCCTGTTGGAATTTTTGGAGGAATGAAAAGGGTAATGATTTAAATATACACCAGCAATATATGATAATATACACCAGTAATATATGATAATATACACCAGTAATATATGGTAATATACACCAGTAATATATGATAATATACACCAGTAATATATGATAATATGAGCCAAAACCAACTAACCGTTTTTTAAAGGTGCTCTACTTCTCTTACATTGAGCTGTATGGACGTAGAGAGCTCGTAGTCCAATAATAACCAT
>NW_013796258.1:0-576 GCF_000517525.1 Limulus polyphemus | reverse complement strand
CTAACAGGATTGAAGATGTCTGCATTAGGATTTAGCTGCGGGGTCTGGAAGGGCTTCCCGTTGTCCGAGGCTGATTACTCCTTGTGTAAAAGACAGTAAATCACTCTTTAATGTATTTAATTCACTTTGAAATTTACTAATGTTTTCCATTTGTATACTCTGGCTTTCTTTCAATTGTTGGAGACTTTATTTTTGTTCATTTTTTTTCTCCTCCAACGACTGCTGTAGTCTCTCTTCTTGTTTATTTTCTTTCTCCTCCAACAGCTGTTGTAATCTCTTTTCTTGTTTATTTTCTTTCTCCTCCAACAACTGTTGTAATATCTTTTCTTGTTTATTTTATTGTTCGAGCTGCCACTGTTGCAGGTTTTCTTGCAACTGCTGTTGTCTCTCTTCTTGTTTCTTTTGCTGTTCTTGTATTGCTTGCATCAAATTTGCTAAGCTGCAGTTTGATTTGCCACCTCTCGTTTCTATTTTCTTTTTTTTATTTTCTGTCCCACTCTCTGACACCAATTTGTTACGTCTCTGGTCGTTGGTTATTTTTCTGTAGAAATTCTTTCCAAAAAAACATAGCGATAA
>NW_013796257.1:0-576 GCF_000517525.1 Limulus polyphemus | reverse complement strand
ACTTCTGACACCAATTTGTTACGTCTCCGTTCCCTAGTTAACTTTCCGTAACATCGTTCTGACGAAACTTTAGCGACACAAGTCCTTTCTTAAATAAAACTGGTATATTTTTTCCGAATACAACTTTACCGATACAGATAATTTCAACAGTCGCTCTATAACAAACGCTATAATTCTCAACGAACTTCTCACGTGCTTAACAATATTCTCTCTGACTGCAGTTCAATTACTCATTACCTCCCCGTCGCTTCGTGGCCGGTTCTATATATACAAGACTACACTATATCTAGAAAGATCACGAGATTTAAGGAAAAGACGTGAAAGTTCGAGAATGACGTGGCGTGATACTAGTCACGTGACCTCGATGTCGTAACAATATGTTATTGGTAATTTCTTTTTATTGTTTCCTAAACCCCATGTTCTCAAAATTAGAAAATATTGTTACGTCTCCGTTTGTTAATTGATTTTTCCGTAACTTCGTTCCAACGAAACTTTAACGAGACAAGTCTTTACTTAATAAAACTGGTTTATTCTTTCCGAATATAACTCTGCGATACACTTAATCTCAATACTCGA
>NW_013796256.1:0-575 GCF_000517525.1 Limulus polyphemus | reverse complement strand
ACAAGAAGAACGAGAAAATAAACAAGAAGAACGAGGAAAGAAACAAGAAGAGAGACAACAGCAGTGGGTGGAAGAAGAGAAAGAAAATAAACAGGAAGAAAGTCTCCAACAGTTGCAGGAAAGTTAGCAGCAACTACAGGAAAGTCAACAACAATGGCAAGAGGTACAAATGGAAAACGTTAGTAAATTTCAAAGCGAATTAAATGCATTAAAGGATGATCTGTTGTCTTTTACACAAGGAGGATACATTGACCATCGACTAAATCAGCTCCAGACAATGGCAAGCCCCTTCCAGACCCCGCAGCTAAACCCTAATGGAAACATATTCAGTCCCGTTAGAAGTCACGTCCCAGATATTAATGTCATTAATAGGAGTGATCCAGTACGAAGGAAGCCACAGGAATTCGATGGGAAGACACTGTGGGAAGCATACAGAGCACAATTTGAGCTACTATCAGAAATGACTGGATAGACAGAGGAGCAGAAAGCAATATATCTGGCAACGAGCTTGAAGGGACAACCACTGGAAATACTTGGACAGTTGTCAGCAGACGACAGACACAACTATAGAGCAC
>NW_013796255.1:0-761 GCF_000517525.1 Limulus polyphemus | reverse complement strand
GAAACGTTGCGTCCCGAACAATAACCACATATAATAAACCAATAACAATTACTTAATTAAAATGTACAGAATTACAAACACAAAATTACAATTCAACAAAGTCTCTTAAATTTACGGGACGTATCTTCTTCCGTACTGGTCTCCGTCTTGTTGGATTCTGCTTCATGTGGGATTCATCTGCTTCATCAGTAAATGTCCTATCATCGGTAACAGTCACATCAGTGTTAGTAACATCATCAAGAGCTTCACCGTTTCCCTTCTCCAAACTGAGTAGAGTTTCTTCTTCGACGGTGGCTTCTTCAGATGGCACGTCTTCAGCAGCGTCATTTGTTCTGTTTTCCACTTCGTCCCAACTGAAATGTCCTGGACCATGATAACGCCAAAGCCTGTTGGCATGCACCACTTTTGGCTTACCTCGCCGACCACGTTTTACCCGGAAAGTCACGTCTGAGAGACGATCCACTATGTCATATGGGCCTTCCCATGGAGAAGACAACTTAGGAGACTTCCCTTTGGTCTTCCTGGGATTATACAACGATACCTTGTCTCCTGGTACAAAGCTGACTTCAGTAGATCTCTTAGCCTGAGAGTGTGTCAGAGTTTGTGGAAGTGTTATCGGAAAGGATGGATGATATTCACCATCAAGTGCATTCAAAGTTGAAAACGTCTGCTGATTCGATGAAGTTAACTTATGATACATGTAGTGCTAAAAGGGGACCCAAGCATACGGGACACTCACCTTATGAAGAGTTTGCATGTTC
>NW_013796254.1:0-577 GCF_000517525.1 Limulus polyphemus | reverse complement strand
CAACTCCGAGATGTCCTCCTGTTAAACTATCATGGGATTGACGCAACACAACTTCCCGTAACTTCCTGGGTATAACCGTTTGCCAGGTCATCACTTTTCCATCTGCAGTTTCTCATCTCTGGAGAAGAATACCATCTTCAAGCTTCAACTGGTCCCATTGTGCCCAATAGTTCTTTGTCACTGGGCTTAAGCTAGACACCTTCTCCCAAGCATGGCGCAAAACACTTGCTTTTAGAAAATCAATTAGTGGCTTCAAATCTTGGTCTTTCTATTGCTCTGATTTAATATCTATACCTCATTCCATTTCACCATCATCAACTCCTTCAGTCACTTTGACTTCAGCTTGATGACACCTGGTTAGCTCAACCTCTCTTTTCCAGCAATGTCTGCAGTCATTTTTGCAAGGTCTTTGGCTCAGTCCATTGGCATTTCCATAAGATTTTCCTTCTCTGTATTCAATATCATAATTATACTGGTCTATCTTTCAGATCCAACGTGCCAGTTGTCCATCTGCGTTCTTTAATGATCTTAACCAGCATAATGCAGCATGGTCTGTCGTGATGGTAAACCTTGCACC
>NW_013796253.1:0-575 GCF_000517525.1 Limulus polyphemus | reverse complement strand
ATATCAAGGCAGAGCAGGAGAAAGACCAGGATTTGAAGTCAATGATTGATTTGCTAAAAGCGAGTGTTGTGTGCCCTGCTTGGGAGAAGGTGTCTAGTCTAAGCCCCGTGACAAAGCACTATTGGGCACAATGGGACCAGTTGAAGCTTGAAGATGGTATTCTTGTATGGAGATGGGAAACTACCGATGGGAAAGTGACGACTTGGCAAACAGTTATACCGGGGAAGTTACGGGAAGTTGTGCTGCGTCAATCCCATGATAATTTAACAGGAGAACATCTCGGAATTAAGACATTGAGTCACATACGACAAAGATTTTATTGGATAGGTATAAGGCGAGATGTGGAAGAATTGTGCCGGATATGCAGTATATGTAGTGCAAAAAAGGGACCCAAGCATAATGGACGCCCACCTTATGAAGAGTTGCCTGAGAATGTGTCTGAGTTTGTGAAAGTGTTATTGGAAAGGATGGATGATATTCACCATCAAGTGCGTTCAAACTTGAAGACATCTGCTGATTCGATGAAGTTAACTTTTAATAAGAGATCTACTGAAGTCAGCTTTGTACCAGGAGAC
>NW_013796251.1:0-571 GCF_000517525.1 Limulus polyphemus | reverse complement strand
AGCGCTCTGATATTCAAAGTCACCCGTTCGGGTTTAATCCGTGTATTGAACTAGTGTTCCAGATTTAGATATAAATATAAACAACACACAAATATACGTAGAAGCACACACAATACGCGCACACGTCTTTTCTATTACAAAGTTGTGTAACCCGAACAGAAATTGATTACTGAAGACAATATATAAAATATAAAGTTTTCTCTTAGGAAACGTTTGGTAACTATTTGGACAATATAAAAATTTCACATATGAAAGTTCGAAATTTTCTGATGCACAAAAATATTTTTAATGTTAAGATGCAAATTACTTTGCCTGACAGATAGGAAAGATAGGAAAAAAATTGCCCGCCCAATTTGTATATTAGACCAATGTTATTATCTTCTCCTATTACTCGGGTTTTTGTGAGAAAATAACAAAAAGGAAAATCACTACTCAGGAGAATTACTTCTACATTTAATAATAGTTTCGCTTATCGTCGCTAGATGGCAGCACATAACGTTTTTTTTTTTTTTTTTGTAACTACGTACAGTTTGGGACTTTCCACTTCACAACAATGATATCTGACAAACCA
>NW_013796250.1:0-575 GCF_000517525.1 Limulus polyphemus | reverse complement strand
CAAAATAGGGATTTGTAGCTTAAGAAAATAATGCCAAAACTATGTCTCAAACCTTGAACTTGCATGTTTACTTTTTTGTGATTGCATTTTCACTTTAAGCTATCTATTTTGTTTCTGTAAGTTTTTTGAAGATGCCTGTTTCCCTTTTTAATTAACAATTTTTAATAATCTTGTTTGTTTAGTTTTTTTATGTCCATCATTGACGTAACCTTGTATAATAGCAATATTGTCTTATTTAACACAATTTAGTTTAAAGAAATATGTAGTTGGTGTATGATGCTCTCTTGGGAAACAATGACAACCGCTGGACTGGCTTCATGCAGATTAGATGGCTATTGCTTCTGATATTATTGATTAGGGGTGAGTATATCATCATAGTAGTCAATATGATACGTATATAGAGATTAATGCCACAATACAATACGTATCTAGATAAGTTTTACCAACGGTTTGTTACAAAGTTTCAGAGTCTTGTCTGTAGTTTATCTATAACTAGTAACATTTGACTCAGGTTTGATTAACTAAAAGGCAGCTATATATATATATATATATATATATATATATATATATATATA
>NW_013796249.1:0-577 GCF_000517525.1 Limulus polyphemus | reverse complement strand
AAAAGATGATTGCTGCTCACTTTCATTTGTTTCTCTACCCAACAAGGCAAGAAACTGTTGCTAAGATACCAACCCAGAGAGTGACCAATCACCATATTGTTCTTCTTGTTCCAGTCGAGATAACCCGGCAACTACTTTATCAGTTTAAACCTAAATCCACTCTATGTGTTTCTGGGCATGTCATTGTTTAGTTGTAATAACTAGTAGTAAGTTTAAAAAATTCTAGTGTAAACGATCACATCATTACCCCTTGAAGTTAGCTTTTTTACAGAAATTTGGTGTTCCTTTAAAATGCTTTAAGTACAAGGTGAAACAGGAATTACCAGCCAGTAATAGATGAACATGAGATGACTGTAATATGTTGAATACTCAATGCTTTGTACACTATACAATTGATGCCTTTAGGAAGCCAACCCCTATGTTATGTATGAAGTTAAGGAGTAAAAGAAAAAAAATCAATACACATATTGTTAAATTTTACTACACACATTCATATAACAAACTAACTTTCAGTCGGGGGGGGGGGCTAGGGACCACAAACAAGTAATAAACATTTTGTTATTGTAAAATGATGTGA
>NW_013796248.1:0-577 GCF_000517525.1 Limulus polyphemus | reverse complement strand
AGAGAGAATTGTTTTTGACTAAGTTTGTACTAACTAAAATTTTTTTAAGTTGTTCATTTTTAAGAAAACCCCTCTCAAATATCGATAAATCACCGAAGAAAGATGCATCACACAAAAAAATCTCAAGTGATGCACAAATGCAGCCTAGTTCTAGTGAAACTAATAGGCCTAATTATAAACGTTTAAGTGATGTGCAGCTTGGTATCAAAGAAAATAAAACAAAGACCTCTTGGATTCAACAGTATTGTGATTGATATTTGAAGTATGGTTTTATAATAACTTGCCACTATGTGTTCTTTGTCGTTCAACATTATCAAATGAGAGCATGAAACCATCGAAACTGAAACACCACTTAGATACCAGACATCTAGAATACTTAAGTAAGCCAAAAGATTTTTCATAAATAAGAAAAATGAAATAGTTTTTCCAAAACAAATAATTTCACACTTTTTCCATGAGATCTTCTAATGAAGACTTGGTTATGGTCTCATATGAAATTTCAAAACTAATAGCCAAGACAGGTTATCCTCATACTATTGGTGAAACATTAATACTTCCTGCAGTAAAAATAATAACA
>NW_013796247.1:0-1032 GCF_000517525.1 Limulus polyphemus | reverse complement strand
CTATTTCTTGACTGTTTTTCACAATATTGTGTTTATTCTTTTCATCAGCTATAACACTTAAATTGTATCCATTTTTTAATATCATAATGAAGCAGTCAATCTCCTGCCAAGGTACAAACAATGCTAATGTGTGCTGTCGATCATTAGTCACTACATATAGCCTGAGACTGATAATAGTTTCATGACAGGCTGTCTTTAAGATCTTACCAACATTATGAATACATTCCAGTTTGGCTCAGTATACTAAAGTATTAATACTCATAATTTTCTATGTAAGTTAATAAAGTATTAAAAAACAAGAAAAGTGTTTAACCATATGCAGAGAAAATTAAATAAACAATAAACTAGTAATAAAACTTGGGAAACTAAATATTAAAGATGTCTCATTCTGAAAGTATTAGACAGGCAGGAAATGATAACAATTTTGAAGTTTTAATTATTAGTTCTTCACTACTGAATGTAAATACAAGGGTTTGAATGTATCAACTTTTTGTTGCAAGTTTAGTTTTAAAAGCAAGTTGCAAAGAGTTATGCTTGTAATAAGCATATTATTCATTTGTGTGTCTTAATTATTATAAATTGAACACAGTGTTGTTATAGTGACTCGTGCTGTTTTATGAACAGGTAACGAGTGCACAATAATGTTACATGATAAACAGGTAACAAGTGCACAATAATGTAACATGATAAACAGGTAACATGTGCACTGTCAGATTATTACATGATAAACAGGTAACAAGTGCACTGTCAGATTACATAATAAATAGGTAATGAGTGCACTGTCAGATTATTACATGATAAACAGGTAACAAGTGCACTGTCAGATTATTACATAATAAATAGGTAATGAGTGCACTGTCAGATTATTACATAATAAATAGGTAATGAGTGCACTGTCAGATTATTACATAATAAATAGGTAATGAGTGCACTGTCAGATTATTACATAATAAATAGGTAATGAGTGCACCATCAGATTATTACATAATAAATAGGTAATGAGTGCACCATCAGATTATTACATAATAAATA
>NW_013796246.1:0-576 GCF_000517525.1 Limulus polyphemus | reverse complement strand
GAAAACCTGCAACAATGGTAGCTCGAACAACAAAATAAACAAGAAGAGAAATTACAGCAGTTGTTGGAGGAAAAAGAAAAGAAACAAGAAGAAAGACAACAGCAGTTACAAGAAAACCTACAGCAATGGCAAGCCCCTTACAGAGCCCGCAGCTAAACCCTAATGCAGACATATTCAGTCCCGTTAGAAGTCACATCCCAGATATAAATGTCAGTAATAGGAGTGATCCAGTGCGAAGGAAGCCCCAGGAATTCGATGGGAAGGCATCGTGGGAAGCATATAGAGCACAGTTTGAGTTACTGGCTCAAGAGAGCTCAATGCTGGCAACTTCAACACAGGGAAGACGATACAGCAGTAAAGGCTGCTACCAAGAAAGGTTGTTGGAACTGTGGGAAGCACGGACATTTGAGGAGCCAGTGTAGGAGGAATATTAACAAAAAGTCGGCCTCAAGGAGACCAGTAGTGGTTGGTGTTGAGCGACGCCCACCAACCCCCATCTTGAAAGTCCCAACAGCTAGGTGTAGAATGCCAAACACACACAGTGTCTATGTGACAGGAAAGCTTGATGGCCAAAGG
>NW_013796245.1:0-1469 GCF_000517525.1 Limulus polyphemus | reverse complement strand
CAAATAATGGTCATAATGTGGCCTAGTTGACTTTTTGCATGTTTTCTAGTTCACAGATCGCTTGTTTAATAATACAGCCACACAATTTCCCACTACATAAATCTTAAACCAAAATGTGCAAAATCTGTGTTTGTAAGATTTCCAACATTTCTGAACTCTCATCAAAAAATCTCTGTCTTCACCACCAGGGAACATCATGGCGCGTTTATGTGGAAACGAAAAACAAAAATATTCTTTGTGTCAAATATTATGACACTTGGTGTTTCGTTATCTTCACCACCAGGGAACATCATGGCGCGTTTATGTGGAAACGAAAAACAAAAATATTCTTTGTGTCAAATATTATGACACTTGGTGTTTCGTTAAATAAGAGAATTTATTTCAAACACGAACTGTAAGACGGAATTATAATTAAAAGTTTCTTTTTAAAATTATAATTCAGTGAGTCTTAAATTTATAGATATGCCTTTCCACGTGTTTATTATAGTTAACCGTACGGTTATTTGCTTTCAAACAACAGAGTTAATCAAGACGTAGGAAATATATTTGAAACTAGCCACGACCAGCAAAACGTTTCACGCTGCCCGGCATGGCCAGGTGGTTAGGGAGAGCTCGACTCGCAATCTGCGGGTCGCGGGTTCGATCGATAAATCGTGGTCTATGTGAAAAAAGTTAACGCATTCAGACAAACAAACTCACGTGGACGTATCTTTATCCAACCACAGGTAAAGTAAACAATAAGGTATAGTAATGGTATTTATAATAGTGTACGAAGTATGAAACAGTTATGAGCGTTCATTGTATGAGATGGTTTTATCAGTTGGAACAAAGAAACTCACAAAATCGAAGAATAAAACCAATACTAAAGAAAAAAGTAGCTAAAAAGTTTTTACAGCAGACTATGAAACGAACCGAAGCTAAATTATAGCAAAGTTAGTTGAATATGCAAAAACGTTTGAATGTGTTCACAAAGTAATAGCCCGGCATGGCCAGGTGGTTAGGCGCTCGACTCGCAATCTGTGGGTCGCGGGTTCGAATCCCCATTATACCAAACATGCTCGCCCTTTTAGCCGTGGGGGCGTTGTAATGTGTACGGTCAATCCCACTATTCGTTGGTAATAAAAGAGTAGCCCAAGAGTTGGCGGTGGGTGGTGATGACTAGCTGACTTCCCTCTAGTCTTACACTGCTAAATTAGAGACGGCTAGCGCAGATAGCCCTCGTGTAGATTTGCACGAAATCCATAACAAACAAACACGAAGTGATAAGCATATTGTTTTGAATAAACTGCGCATGTATATTTTAGACCTAAATAAGTCGAGAAAGCCCATAGAAAGTGTATTTAGTGCAATGCTAATTGTTTATAGGAAATTACGAGAAAGCCCATAGAAAGTGTATTTAGTGTAATGCTAATTGTTTATCGGAAATTACGAGAAAGCCCATAGAAAGTGTGTTTAGTGTAATGCTAATT
>NW_013796244.1:0-483 GCF_000517525.1 Limulus polyphemus | reverse complement strand
ATAGTACACAGTATCGTTAAATCTTGTGTCTTCTTATTGATAGTACACAGTATTGCTAAATCTTGTGTCTTCTTACTGAGAGTACACAGTATTGTTAAATCTTGTGTCTTCTTACTGACAGTACACAGTATTGTTAAATCGTGTGTCTTCTTATTGACAGTACACAGTATCGTTAAATCTTGTGTCTTCTTATTGAAAGTACCCAGTATTGTTAAATCTTGGAAGACGCAATAAACAGTACAGCAGTATCGTTAAATCTTGTGTCTTCTTATAGAAAGTACCCAGTATTGTTAAATCTTGCGTCTTCTTACTGACAGTACACAGTATAGTTAAATCTTGGTCTTCTTATTGACAGTACACAGTATCGTTAAATCTTGGTCTTCTTATTGACAGTACACAGTATCGTTAAGTCTTGGTCTTCTTATTGACAGTACACAGTATCGTTAAATCTTGTGTCTTCTTATTGACAGTACACAGTATTTT
>NW_013796243.1:0-1016 GCF_000517525.1 Limulus polyphemus | reverse complement strand
CAGAAAGTAGTTAGTTTCCGTTGAGGGTTATCACTCTACAAGATGTCCGTAAGGAACACTAAATTGATTCAAACTAAACTTCAGAAAGTAGTTAGTTTCCGTTGAGGGGTTATCACTCTACAAGATGTCCGTAAGAAACACCAATTTGATTCAAACTAAAAAGTTTAGTTTGAATCAAATTGGTGTTCCTTACGGACATCTTGTAGAGTGATAACCCCTCAACGGAAACTAACTACTTTCTGAAGTAGCTAGAGAATAGGATACCAAACAATGTTCAACAAAACTAGGAATGTAGAATTCAGATTTCCAGAAAACTTTAACTAAGGTTGTATACAAAAATAAAGCATATGAAAGATTTCACTAAACTTGTATATAGAACTGTGGTTTAAACGTAACAGTTCTATCTAACACAGTTACTGTTAAAAACTGTGGTTTAAACGTAACAGTTCTATCTAACACGGTTACTGTAACACTATGGTTCAAACGTAACAGTTCTATCTAACACAGGTACTGTAACACTATGTTACTATAAAGTGTTTCCAGTACCGTGGTTTATTAGAATGTAGTCATGCGTTCTGATGTCAATATTTCAAGTCCTCCCGATGTCCAGGACTTTTAAGATGCCGTAATGAAGACTTAAAGAAGTACCTGGTTTTCAGTGATAAGGAGTTAGTAAATATTAAAATATGTTTTTGTTTCAAACTTTATTCTTGTCAACATGTTTGTCCTGACTACGGAATGCTAAATGTTTTTTGTTTTTTTCACAGGTGCTTGGTCACTGGAATTAATCTAAAATAAAGCTAAGCTTCTGAAATGTAAATTTTTGTTTGATTCACTTGAAGTGGTTAAATCATTTAACTGGAAGTGTTTTTACTCAAAAACGTTTAAAGTTAACTATTCGATGATTTTTATTCTTAAATATATAATTATAAAATTAGTTTCTGAATGACCCTAGTTGCATATAAATATATTATACTTTTTATTGACTGTATGTGTCAATCAAATCAAGAATCATT
>NW_013796242.1:0-561 GCF_000517525.1 Limulus polyphemus | reverse complement strand
GTTATAATAGGCCTACTGTAGTTTTCTCATAACATTTAGCATGTTAGACTATAAGCCTAATTTCAGTAATTATTCCAGATTTTCTAAATTTTAATGCGATATAATAATTGTAGGCTTAATAAATTTATTAGTGATTACACCATAAAAAAAAACTTTTAAAACGACAATTCAAACATAATTATATTGTAATGAATTTACACGCTAAAATAAATCTTGAAACGTTATTTAAACATATAAGAATCATTGTTCCATGATCAAAAAACTTAAAACAAAAATGGTTATAGTTCTAGTCTGTGTCACAATCACAATTTTCACAAATATATGGACCACGAGTTTCACCTGCTGTGCATTCATAATAAGCCCACTGTACACTGCACCCATTCTTCTCTGGATACAGAATTATAAACAGGTCTCCAAATAGAAGACACTCAGTTTCTTCCATCCGATTTTTCGCTTTTTTCTTGCCTTTATTACCAGCGCTAGCGCCTTTTTCGTGACCACTCTCTTTCGTTTTCTTTTTAACTCTGTCATCTTTTTCAAACTGGAGTTTTTTGGTTTTTT
>NW_013796241.1:0-576 GCF_000517525.1 Limulus polyphemus | reverse complement strand
TCTCGTTGGCTTCTGCTTCACGTGGGGTTCATCTGCTTCATCAGGAAATGTTCTAACGTAGATAACAGTCACATCAGTGGTAGTAACTTCATCAAGAGCTTCACCGTTTCCCTTCTCAAAACTGAGTAGATTTCTTCTTCAACAGTGGCTTCTTCAGGTGACACGTCTTCAGCAGCGTCATTTGTTCTGTTGTTCACTTCATCCCAACTGAAATGTCCTGGACTGTGATAATGCCAAAGCCTGTTGGCATGCACCACTTTTGGCTTACCTCGCCGACCACATTTTATCCGGAAAGTCACGTCTGAGAGACGATCCACTATATCATATGGGACTTCCCATGGAGAAGACAACTTAGGAGACTTCCATTTGGCCTTCCTGGGATTATACAACCATGCCTTGTCTCCTGGTACAAAGCTGACTTCAGTAGATCTCTTATCATAAGTTAACTTCATCGAATCAGCAGACGTTTTCAAGTTTGAACACACTTGATGGTGAATATCATCCATCCTTTCCGATAACACTTTCACAATCTCTGACACATTCTCAGGTAACTCTTCATAAGGTGGGTGTCCTGTT
>NW_013796240.1:0-576 GCF_000517525.1 Limulus polyphemus | reverse complement strand
ATAGGCACCATATTGCTTCAAATATAGGCCCCATATTGCTTCAAATATAGGCCCCATATTGCTTCAAATATAGGCCCCATATTGCTCCAAATATAGCCCCATATTGCTTTAAATATAGGCACCGTATTGCTCCAAATATAGCCACCATATTGCTTTAAATATAGGTACCACATTGCTTCAAATATAGGCACCGTATTGCTCCAAATATAGCCACCATATTGCTTCAAATATAGGTACCATATTGCTCCAAATATAACCCCATATTGCTTTAAATATAGGCACCACATTGCTTTAAATATAGCCACCATATTGCTTCAAATATAGGCACCACATTGCTTTAAATATAGCCACCATATTGCTTTACATATAGCCACCATATTGCTTTAAATATAGGCACCACATTGCTTTAAATATAGCCACCATATTGCTTCAAATATAGCCACCATATTGCTTCAAATATAGCCACCATATTGCTTTAAATATAGCCACCAAGCTAAATCTTCAAAAAAGAAAGAAGGAAGGAAACGTATCACTTAATACTTGACAGTCTAAAGTTTAGTATGTTCCTATGGTACA
>NW_013796239.1:0-950 GCF_000517525.1 Limulus polyphemus | reverse complement strand
TTTAAAAAAGGGTTAAGATTACGTTGCTTATTTTCCTGTTTGTTTGCCGAATGGATATCCTAGTGATTTAAAAAAGGGTTAAGATTACGTTGTTTATTTTCCTGTTTGTTTGCCGATTGGATATACTAGTGATTTAAAAAAGGGTTAAGATTACGTTGTTTATTTTCCTGTACTGAATTAGCAACTTTTTTCCTTACATAACTTATTCTGAGAAACCACACCAAGGACCCTAATACTACTGTTTATTTATATAAATAAAAAAAATCAATGGACTTCTTCTCAATTGCAATTTGTAATTAATGAATCCAATCAATAATAACCATATCACCCACACACACACCCCTAAAAAAGACTTTTAAACGTAGGTGAACTGATAGGAGCTGATTCTGAACCCTAAGTGACAAAATTCGGTTACTCATAGTGTGAGTTTTGTTATACAGGACAAGGATAAACAAAACCTAAACCTAACAGCTAGAAGTGGCAGGAAAGCTTGACAGCAAGAAATTTGTGTTTGATTATTAAGTTGATGAAAACTGTTGCCTTTAAGTTGATGAAAAACTGTTAGATCTTTAAGTTGATGAAACTGTTAGGTCTTTAAGTTGATGAAAAACTGTTAGATCATTCAGTTGATAAAACCGTTGCCTTTAAGTTGATGAAAAACTGTTAGATCTTAAAGTTGATGAAACTGTTAGATCTTTAAGTTGGTGAAAACTGTTAGATCTTTAAGTTGACGAAAATTGTTAAGTCTTCAGGTGGACGAAAACTGTTAAGTCTTTAGGCTAACGAAAACCGTTAGATATTTAAGTTGATGAAAACTATTGCCTTTAGGTTGACGAAAACTGTTAAGTCTTCAGGCTAATGAAAACCGTTAGATATTTAAATTGATGAAAACTGTTGCCTTCAGGTTGATGAAAACTGTTAAGTCTTTAGGCTAATGAAAACCGTTAGAT
>NW_013796238.1:0-576 GCF_000517525.1 Limulus polyphemus | reverse complement strand
GGCTAAATAGACTAAACTGTTGTATTTTTATCACAACGCTCACAATGGGCTATCTGTGCTGTGCCAACCACGGGTATCGAAAACCGATTTTAAGTCCGCAGACATACTGCTGGGGGGGGGGGGGCTAAATAGACTAAACTGTTGTATTTTTATCACAACGCTCACAATGGACTATCTGGGCTTTGTTTACCATGGAAAATCGAATCTGGATTCAGGGTTGTAAGTACGTAAACTTACCACTTACCTATTGTGGGACAAATACAATAAACGAGCGACAAGCTATATCTTATTATGTTAAATACGTATAGCGTTTTGAGTCTCATTAGCAGTTCTATCTTACAATTCTCAACCTCACACGTGTAAGGACGAGGAGTAGGATATATAATTCAAGCTTATGTCTAACAAATATGTTAAAGTAATGCTTGGAGACGGCTTGAATGGGTAATGAAGAAAAATTTTGATATAAGTTTAACATAACAGCAAATGTACAACGTTTCGACAAGGTTTTGTCATCATCAGGTACAAGTACTTTACACTGACACAGATATATATATATATATACAGTATGGAACAAAG
>NW_013796237.1:0-574 GCF_000517525.1 Limulus polyphemus | reverse complement strand
TGAAAAGTATTTAGCATCGCGAATTTCATCAGCAATTGTCTTATAAATTTTATTATCCATCAAAATAATAATTTCTTTACGAACTGTGGAGGACTAAATACGAGGTAACTTCTTAGCCTTTATTTCCACGCATTTCCAGGTGCTTGGACAAGAATGGTTCGAATTTAGCTGCAAATTCTAATGCAGCTAAAAAGTTCCATTGTTGAAATTTTCATTCTCCTCTCTATCCCCTCTAAGAGCTAATCCGCTTCCACACAAGAATTTTAGACATTCAACAACTCGACGCAATACTTCCCGTCAATATCGTATTTCGTTTTCTAAATCACTGTTTAACTTTGAATCCACAGTTTCTGTGCTATTAGTTTGTCCCATCCAGCAATGCACAGAATATATGTGGTCTTTACTTTTTCTTGGTTTTGTATAGCTCTAGAGCCATGCGACCAATCGCAGACTCCTTTTATATAAGAGTCATCAGAATCTTTAAAAAGAATGCAAAAAAAGCAAAACATTTTTCCAGAAAAAGGAGAATAGATCAACCAATCTCCTTTTTATTTCGTCCTTTTTTAGTTTAATC
>NW_013796236.1:0-573 GCF_000517525.1 Limulus polyphemus | reverse complement strand
GTGCAAAATGATTATTGTTCTGTAGCTAAGTGCAAAATGATTATTGTTCTGTAGCTAAGTGCAAAATAATTATTGTTTTGGAGCCAAGTGCAAAATTATTATTGTCGTGTAGCTAAGTGCAAAATATTATTGTTGTGTAGCTAAGTGCAAAATAATTATTGTTTTGGAGCCAAGTGCAAAATGATTATTGTCGTGTAGCTAAGTGCAAAATATTATTGTTGTGTAGCTAAGTGCAAAATGATTATTTTTGCGTAGCCAAGTGCAATATGATTATTATTCTTTAGCTAAGTGCAAAATGATTATTGACCTCTAGCCAAGTGCAAAATGATTATTATTCTGTAGCTTAGTGCAAAGTGATTATTGTCGTGTAGCTAATGTAAACTGATTATTGTTCTGTATCTAAGTGTAAAATGATTATTGCTGTGCAGTAGTTTGTGCGTGGTAATTATTGTTACCAAGCGGATCGAGCAAAGTAATTATTGTTACGTAGCAGAACGCGCAAAGTACCGTATTTTTCGGTGTGTAAGACGCACTTACACCGAAGGTATGAATAATATATATATGTATATAGAT
>NW_013796235.1:0-578 GCF_000517525.1 Limulus polyphemus | reverse complement strand
GTCAGTTTAAATACCGTCTTTTTTTTTTCTAGCCAACAATTACTGGTATGAAGATGGCTTACATACCAAGTACATACCACCTCCGGATGGATGGGTAGATAATATACCTCCACTTTTCCAGCATCAGGGCAATTTGCATTGTATGTATATCAGATTCTCTGTATTTAAAAAGTAATATAAGTATGTTAAAGTGGATTATAAGAAATACAGACAATGCGTTTTATCACTAGTGTTTCTTTTCGTCTCTTTAGAAATCTACTTTTAATTTATCTTATATGGCATTCATTTTCAAGGATGTGGCGATTCTATATCAGTCATTGTCATAGTTGGTAGTAAATTATAATCTTTACATTATTCTTGAATTAAAAAACAAAATACGAATTACCAGATAAGGGATAATACTAGTTAGTATTATAATATTGTTATATAATAGAAATAATAGGTGCTATTTAATAAAGAGACTTAGATAATCGTGTAGGCTACAAACAAAGTCAACAAATTTCGTATATTAAAAAGTTCTCCTCTCCATTTTTCAATCTCAGATACCTATTCAAAACTCTCACCCTACTTTAAACTAC
>NW_013796234.1:0-574 GCF_000517525.1 Limulus polyphemus | reverse complement strand
ATGACATAGTGGATCGTCTCCCAGACGTGACTTTCCAGATAAAATGTGGTCAGCGAGGTAAACCAAAAGTGGTGCATGCCAACAGGCTTTGGCGTTATCACGGTTCAGAACATTTCAGTTGGGATGAAGTGGACAACAGAACAAATGACGCTGTTGAAGACGTGCCACCTGAAGAAGCCACCGTCAAAGAAGAAACTCTACTCAGTTTTGAGAAGGGAAACGATGAAGCTCTTGATGAAGTTACTACCACTGAAGTGACTGTTGCCGATGATAGGACATTTACTGATGAAGCAGATGAACCCCACATGAAGCAGAAGCCAACGAGACGGAGACCAGTATGGAAGAAGATACGTCCCGGAAAATTAAGAGACTTTGTTGAATTGTAATTTTGTGATTGTAATTCTGTACATTTAATTAAGCTATTGTTAATTGTTATTGGTTTATTGTATGTGGTTATTGTTCAGGACAAACAATACTAAGGTGTTGCATCAGCGAGGTCACATGACTAGTGTCACACCACTCGTTCTCTCGAACCTTCGGAGATTACTAGATATAGGTAGTCTGGTATATATAT
>NW_013796233.1:0-921 GCF_000517525.1 Limulus polyphemus | reverse complement strand
TAACCTTATTGACCGATGGACTGTTGGGTATATGATAATAACATTATTGACTGATGGACTGTTGGGTGTATGATAATAACATTATTGACCAATGGACTGTTGGGTGTTTGATAATAACCTTATTGACCGATGGACTGTTCGGTGTATGATAATATGATCACTAGAATTTCTGGATTTACTTTATTTGAGCCTTGAAACAATACTTAGTTGTTGTTGTTGTTGCTTTTTCTATGACATTAAGAAGACGAGATGTCAACTCAATAAAACAGTTTAAAACCTTTCGGTGTTTTGTTACTATTATATTTCTCTTAGTTAATGACGTATGAATGGACGAGCGTGACATATTGATTAGTTGTACGAACCGTTAATCCAAGAATTCGTGGTTTGCGTCCTGTTGCCACAAAATCACGATCTGCCTCTCTAGTACTTTGTCGCTGTGGCTACTTTTGTATTAATGAGGTATTATAAGCTGTGTGTGGTCTAGTGACTAGTGTATCAGAATGTGAACCAAAGAATCCATGGTTTGCGCCCTGTTGCCGCAAAATCGCGGCCCTCACTTTGGAAACGTTGGAAAGATTGTTTGTTTGTTTTTGAATTTCGTGCAAAGCTACAAAAGGGCTATCTACACTAGCCGTCCCTAATTTAGCAGTGAAAGACTAGAGGGAAGGCAACTAGTCATCACCACCCGCCGCCAACTCTTGGGCTACTATTTTACCAACGAATAGTGGGACTGACCGTCACATTATAATGCCCCCACTGCTGAGAAGGCGAGCATGTTTGGTGGGATGAGGATTCGAACCTGCAGATTGCGAATTGAACCCCCTAACAACCTGGCCATGACAGACCATATGGTATGGACGATCGAATCCCATTGTTGATTACAGTAGTCCAACAGATGAGGGAGGGTGTCGTTGACTAGCT
>NW_013796232.1:0-786 GCF_000517525.1 Limulus polyphemus | reverse complement strand
TTTTATTTACCATATATATATATATATATCGTTGTAAATGTTTAATCAGAAGTTTTTATTTACTATGTATATGTATAGCGATGTGAATGTTTAAACATAAGTTTTATTTACCATATATATCGTTTTAAGTGATACTTCGACCAGGAGTTGGCGTCCAATGACGAGGCTTTCCTCGTACCTAAGGCGGAGACCGTACCCCGGTGTTGGAAAAGGGTTGACCATAACAAATGTTTCCCTCTTATATTATTGGAGGCAGTTAAACGCGGTAGTGGCCGTTCGAACGTAACTGACTATCCAAAAATTTTCACGGACCTATCCTCGATGGCAATACCTAACGCCTAGGCAGAACGCCGCCGTGATCACGGCCGACATTTTGTCGGTGAGACCTAACCGTGAGTTGACGACGTATGACGAGGCTTCCTGCGTACCAGAGGCGAAGACCGTACCTCGGAGTTAATTAATTAATAAATTAATCGGAAGTTTTATAGACCAGATGTATGTATATATATATCGTTGAAAATGTGTAATCAGAGATTTTTATTTAACACACACATATATATATCGTTGTGAATATTTAAACAGAAGTTTTTATTTACCATGTATATGTATATCGTTGTGAATATTTAATCAGAAGTTTTTTATTTACCATGTATATGTATATCGTTGTGAATATTTAATCAGAAGTTTTTATTTACCATGTATATGTATATCGTTGTGAATGTTTAATCAGAAGTTTTTATTTACTATATATATATATAAAATATATATATCGATGTGAATGTTTAA
>NW_013796231.1:0-1432 GCF_000517525.1 Limulus polyphemus | reverse complement strand
AATGAGACTTATAAAGTACCAGTATATCAGCTTTAAGATTTTTTTAACTGCTCTCTTATAACAGGAACAACAACAAAATAAAGCTTTTGACTTGAAATAACAAACAATACTCCTACTAGTATTTTTTTGCACAATTTCTTACAAAGGCTAGTGGTGATAAACAGCAAACTAGGCCTACACTACAGTATAACACATGGTTATAACCTATAAATCACACATTGCATTGCACAACTCGCTACTTGTAATTCAGTAATGTTAACCCTAGCTAGCTAATATAGTAGGCCTAACCCTATGGTGGGTTTGATAATATAATTTATCAAGCTGAATTACTGACATATCCCCTTTCTCTTCTGTAAGCTCTGCGGGTTTGTTGTTTAAGTGCCAATTTGAATGTTTTACTGTCAATCAAAGCAAAAACTTCAATCCCTCCACTACATACATTTTGTGATACATTATTCGTAACAAGGTAGTTTATGTAGGTTGTAAGTCCCCAATAGTTTTCCCTTTACTGCGATACACCATACAAATTTAGGCTGTGAGGGCAAAGGGTGGCCATCATGGCCATGAATTTGAGTAATTTTCTAAGGATACCTCGGCCATTTTGAAAAATACAGCAGCAATTGCCTGCACTAATATACTATCAAATTGTAAATCTATTACTGTGACAATTACTTTTGCTCATACGAAATGAGTAAGATAATTATAATAAAAACTGTCTTAAACTTGTGAAATCCCAGAGAAAGATATGCAAAAAGCTACAGGAAAACAATTATCATAAATTTTGTGCTTCCAACCAGCTCATTTTTTTGTAACAACTAATTTAAAGTCCTCATATTTTCAAAACAACTTTGTACAGTTTATCTCTTTTTAAGACTTTTCCAGTAGCAGGGTTAATATATAACACAATAAAAAAATTGTACAATTCACAATTTTGTAATAGTGAGTTAAAATACAGCTCTTGCCCAAAATATATTAAAAGGTTACATAATAAAAAAAACATTCAGCCTATTGAGGTCAATCTGCAACCACTTAATCATTCACTCAAAGTATCAAAACTAAACTTAAACTTTGTGTCCATATAACTATCTAATGAACATTAAACCCCCCCCCCCCCATCAGACTAAACCATTCCACAAGGTCTGATGCTCAATTTAAAAAAAAAGGAAGAAACAGCACACAGAAAACAAACGACAGAAATTCTGTCTACAAGCGACATTTACTAAGGGATTGATAAGTTGTCTTAACTGTAAAGGAACTATAATACGGTATATTTGAGGAAGTTTATATATTGACACATCCTTTTCTTTTCCACGTTTATCAAGTTGTATGTATGCTCACTTGTGCAGTTTCCACGCTTATCAAGTTGTATGTATGCTCACTTGTGCAGTTTCCACATTTATCAAGTTGTATGTATGCTCAGTTTTCTCAGTTT
>NW_013796230.1:0-2413 GCF_000517525.1 Limulus polyphemus | reverse complement strand
ATTATTGTAATATCAGTGCTACTGTAATTCTTTCCTCAGTTATTATTGTAATATAAGTGCTATTGTCATTCTTTCTTCAGTTATTATTGTAATATCAGTGCTATGTAATTCTTTCCTCAGTTATTATTGTAATATAAGTGCTATTGTCATTCTTTCTTCAGTTATTATTGTAATATCAGTGCTGTTGCCATTCTTTCCCCAGTCCTTAATGTAATATCAGTGCTGTTGTCATTCTTTCTTCAGTTTTTATTTTAATACCAGTGCTATTGTCATTCTTTCCTCAGTTTTTACTGTAATATCAGTGCCATTTTCATTCTTTCCTCATTTATTAATGTAATATCAGTGCTATTGTCATTCTTTCCTCATTTCTTCTGGTAATATCAGTGCCATTTTCATTCTTTCCTCACTTATTATTGTAATATCAGTGTTATTGTCATTCTTTCCTCAGTTCTTATTGTAATATCAGTGCCATTTACATTCTTTCCACAGTATTAATGTAATATCATGGCTATTGTAAGTGCTGTTTCTCAGTTCTTGATTTAATATCAGTGCTATTGTCATTTTTTGGGGGTTTTGATTGTAATATCAGTGCTTTTGTCATTCTTTTCTCGGGTATTATTGTAATATCAGTGCTATTGTCATTCTTTCCTCACTTATTTTTGTAATATCAATGCTATTTTCATTTTTTTTCAGTGACAATAGCACTGTCATTACTTTAAGAACTAAAGAAAGAATGAAAATAGTACCAATATTCCAATAATAACTGAACAAACAATGACAATAGCACTGATATTACAAAAAAGAACAGAGGAAAGAATGGCAATAGCATTGATAATACAATAATAAGTGAGGAAAGAATGACACTAACAGTGATATAACAATGAGAATTGAAGAAAGAATGACAAAGCACTGGTTATACAATAAAAATTGAGGAAAGAATGACAATAGCACTGATATTACAATAATAACTGGGGAAAGAATGACAATATCACTGATATTACAATAATAATTCTTTCCTCAGTTCTTATTGTAATATCAGTGCTATTGTCATTCTTTCCTCACTTATTATTTTAATATCAGAGCCATTTTCATTCTTTCCTCACTTATATTTGTAATATCAGTGCTATTGTCATTCTTTCCTCAGTTATTATTGTAATGTCAGTTCTTTTGTCTTTTTCTCCTCACTTATTATTGTAATGTCAGTGCTATTGTCATTCTTTCCTAAGTTATTGTTGAAATCTCATTGCTATTGTCATTATTTCCTCAGTTATTATTGTAATGTGGGTGCTATTGTCATTCTTCCCTTGGGTATTGTTGAAATATCAGTGCTATTGTCATTATTTCCTCAGTTATTATTGTAATATCAGTATAATTGTCATTCTTTCCTCAGTTCTTATTGTAATATCAGTTATATTGTTATTCATTCCTTAGGTATTATTGTAATATCAATGCTATTGCCATTCTTTCTTCAGTTCTCTTTGTAATATCAGTGCCATTGTCATTCTTTCCACACTCATTATTGTAATATCAGTGCTTTTGTCATTCTTTTCTCGGGTATTATTGTAATATCAGTGCAATTGTCATTTAATAACTGAGGAAATAATGACAATAGCATTGATATTTCAACAATAATTGAGGAAAGAATGACAATAGCAATGACATTACAATAATAAGTGAGGAGATAAAGACAAAAGCACTGCCATTACAATAATTACTGAGGAAAGAATGACAATAGCACTGATATTACAAAAATAAGTGATGAAAGAATGAAAATGGCTCTGATATTAAAATAATAAAAGAGGAAAGAATGACAATAGCCCCGATATTACAATAAGAACTGAGGAAAGAATGAAAATAGCACTGTCATTACTTAAGAACTGAAGAAAGAATGAAAATAGTACCAATATTCCAATAATAACTGAACAAACAATCACAATAGCACTGATATTACAAAAAGAACAGAGGAAAGAATGGCAATAGCATTGATAATACAATAATAAGTGAGGAAAGAATGACAATATCACTGATATTACAATAATAACTGAGAAAAAAATAACAATAGCACTGATATTAGAAAAATAAGTGAGGAAAGACAATAACACTGATATTACAATAATAAGTGAGGAAAGATGGACAATAGCACTGGTATTACAATGATAACTGAAGAAAGAATGACAATAGCACTGATATTACAATAATAACTGAGGAAAGAATGACAATAGCACTGATATTACAATAATGAGTGTGGAAAGAATGGCAATAGCATTGATATTACAATAATACCTAAGGAATGAATAACAATATAACTGATATTACAATAAGAACTGAGGAAAGAATGACAATTATACTGATATTACAACATACTTTCATCAGTTATTATTGTAATATGAGTGCTATTGCCATTATTTTCTCA
>NW_013796229.1:0-576 GCF_000517525.1 Limulus polyphemus | reverse complement strand
TTGATGGTGGATATCATCCATCCCTTCCGATAACACTTTCACAAACTCTGACAAATTTTCAGGCAACTCTTCATAAGGTGGGCACCCCTTATGCTTGGGTCCCCTTTTAGCACTACATGTACTGCATGTCCTGCACCATTCTTCCGCATCTCGCCTCATACCTATCCAGTAAAATCTTTGTCGTAGATGACTCAATGTCTTCCTAATTCCGAGATGTCCTCCTATTAAATTATCATGGGATTGACACAGCACAACTTCCCGTAACTTCCTCGGTATAACTGTTTGCCAAGTCGTCACTTTCCCATATGTAGTTTCCCATCTCCGGACAAAAATACCATTTTCAAGCTTTAACTGGTCCCATTGCGCCCAATAGTGCTTTGTCACAGGGCTTAGTCTAGACACCTTCTCCCAAGCAGGGCGCAAAACATTTGCTTTTAGGAAATCAATCATTGGCTTCAAATCTAGACCTTTCTCCTGTTCTGCTTTGATATCTATATTTGGTTCCACTTCATCATCATCAACTCTTTCAGTCGGCTTGACTTCAGCTTGATGGCACCTAATTAGTTCAACCTCTCT
>NW_013796228.1:0-1375 GCF_000517525.1 Limulus polyphemus | reverse complement strand
TCGTTAAATAATGATAATAAATAGGTGTTTAATAATACTGCGCATGCTCGAAATAGTGCTTTGTAAAAAAAAAACGTCGCCGGTCGGCACCGGAAAAGATTTATTAATACTTGTGTACAATTATAATTAACACGTATTTTTAAACAATAACGACTGATTACAGTGAGACAGTCTTCCGTAGGTCACCGGTGAGATTACGATCTTAAAACATTAAAATCCGGGGTTCGATTCCTTGCGGTAGACAGAGCGCAGATGGTCCAGTGTAGTAGCTTTGCATTAAAATAAGCCATGGCCAGGTGGTTAGGGCGCTCGACTCGCAATCTGCGGGTCGCGGGTTCGAATCCCCGTCACACCAAACATGCTCGCCCTTTCAGCCGTGGGGGCGTTATAATGTGACGATCAATCCCACTATTCGTTGGTAAAAGAGTAACCCAAGAGTTGGCTGTGGGTGGTGATAACTAGCTGCCTTCCCTCTAGTCTTACACTGCTAAATTAGGGACGGCTAGCGCAGATAGCCCTCGTGTAGCTTTGTGCGAAATTCAAAAACAAACAAACATTAAAATAAGCAAACAAGCAGTCAGTTTGAATTGTAATTTATAATAATGGTTTAGTAAAATAAACATGACGTAAAACGTTTAAAGCTAAATAAGTTATGTGTGTGTACCTTAGATGAGATATATTGATATCCAGATATCCTGTACATTGTTGTATCAGCGCTACACAGGATTTGTTTGTTTGTTTGTAATCAAGCACAAAGCTACACAATGGGCTATCTGTGCTCTGCCCACCACGGGTATGGAAACCCGGATTCTAACGTTGAAAGTCCGCAGACATGCCGCTGTGCCACTGGGGGGCACTACACGGGAGGAGGAGGGAGATAATTCCGTAGCTTGGTTACTGTGTATAGTTATGTCTGTCTGTACGCTGTACCTTGGAATTGAGAATATCGTCGTTTCGGACTTGGGTTTTAGATCTTTGTAGACCTGGAAGGGTCAGGTTCAATTAGACTACTTCCTCCCTCCTGTACTGTGTTTGTTATATATACTGTAAATGCTATTTAGAACTTCGAGTAAACATATCTAGAAAATTCATTATTTAACACTGTTTTTACTTCCCTTATCAGGAACAATAGCATTTTGGGTTTTCGTTACCACCAATTGAGAATAACAAGATTGGTTTGGTTTGAATTTCTCGCAAAGCTACACGAGGGCTACCTCTACCAGCAGTCCCTAATTTAAAAGCGAAAGACTAGAGGGAAAGCAGCTAGTTAACACCACCCACCCAGGGGCGGATTGGCCTATCGGGATACCGGGACTTGTCCCGGTGGGCCGATAGTCCAACTCAATTTTGGGCCGATCTATATAAAAGTATTGCT
>NW_013796227.1:0-798 GCF_000517525.1 Limulus polyphemus | reverse complement strand
TAGTAAACAAAATGAAGGTTCAGGATTGTTATGGAAAGAATAAATTGAAAATGGAGAGCAAAAGAAAACAAATAATACAAAAAAATTTTATTCACAAAACTGTGTACGTTTTAATAATTTCCAACTTACTGTCAGGCTTCTAATCTGAATGCCTACAGTCTTTTTGTTGAGACCAAGGGCAGTATTAAGAGTTGAAAACAAGAGACCCAACACAAAATAATGATGAAAACAAAGATCAGCAAACCAAGAGACAAAGCACTGACATACTCCAGTTTTATAGTCAGACAGGCCAGAGTGTGGTACCTCATAATCTTATATTACATACTTCAACCACTAGTCAAAATACAATTATAATTATTTCAAGTCAGTTGCAAGTTTCTGTATCACCTGTTTAAATAGGCCACCTTCCACACAGAAATCAATACATGCTAGCTTGAGACTTAGAAAAGTTAAAGCATATAACCTTTACCTGTGTAAAAGGATTAGTATATGTTTTCAACCCTGCAACATTTGATAATTATGGATGGGACTAATTAACTACATTCAGAAAGGTTATGGAAATTCAGAAAAATTATTTGATAGAATATATCCTTATTCAAGTGTGTACAACTTATAGAAGAGTGAAAAAGTATATATTTCAGCTATAACATATAACATATTGCTTTCTTCACAAAAACTTTATAAGGTGTTTGCTGAAGCTTTATAAATCATCTTATGCAACACTTTTTAAGTGGAGGAAGCAAGCCTACATATATTATATATAACACTTAAAAAGTAATGTTAATTAGATGTATTATT
>NW_013796226.1:0-577 GCF_000517525.1 Limulus polyphemus | reverse complement strand
TACTCGGCTGACATTGAAGACGAATGCATATTAGGATTGGATTATCTACTACCGAGGAAGTTAGTAATTGATTGTGATAAAATGACGCTTGGAAACAACAAAGGCCAAGTTCAGGTAACTGTTAAAAGAGAGGTTGAACTAACCAGGTGCCTCCAAGCTGAAGTCAAGCCAACTGAAAGAGTTGATGATGGTGAAGTGGAACCAAATATAGACATCAAAGCAGAACAGGAGAAAGACCAAGATTTGAAGCCAGTGATTGATTTTCTAAAAGCAAGTGTTTTGCGCCCTGCTTGGGAGAAGGTGTCTAGTCTAAGCACCGTGACAAAGAACTATTGGGCACAATGGGACCAGTTGAGGCTTGAAGATGGTATTCTTCTCCGGAGATGGGAAACTACAGATGGGAAAGTGACGACTTGGCAAACAGTTATACCGAGAAAGTTACGGGAAGTTGTGCTGCGTCAATCCCATGATACTGTAACAGGAGGACATCTCGTAATTAGGAAGACATTGAGTCATCTACGACAAAGATTTTACTGGATAGATATGAGGCGAGATGTGGAAGAATGGTGCCGAACAT
>NW_013796225.1:0-639 GCF_000517525.1 Limulus polyphemus | reverse complement strand
GCTATAGCCCATGTTTTTCCCCAATTTTTGAAAAAATTTATTTTCCTTATATTTCAATACAAAGATGCTCTTTCGTGTAAGACTTTCAAAATGGAGATCCTTTCATCAAAATTCCCAATGGTTAGTTTATAATCTGTTATTAAACTTTCGGCTATATTTGATTTTACTGTTTTTGTTTTCTTCAGTTATATTGTAAGGAAAGTAGAGCTTTCAAACGAAGAATATTAAAAAACATCCCCACATATAAAAGGCCATTACGCCTTCTTATAAAATAAACTCCAGCTATTGGATTATTTTTATTTCGTGTTAGCAAATGTCCACGTTTTTATTTTTCACTTTTCACGGGATATAATATTTTTTTTAATGCAATAATATCTCAATTTTGAGTTTCCCGACGAAATAAGCACTATCCGATATTTGTCTAGTAATTTTGCGTCAAAATAGCACCTTTTTCCATTTTTCCAAAAAAATTGATATTTTCACCAAAAAGCCAAGGCTATAGCCCATGTTTTTCCTCAATTTTTGAAAAAAAATGATTTTCCTTATATTTCAATACAAAGATGCCCTATGTGTAAAACTTTCAAAATGGAGCTCCTTTCATCAAAATTCCCAATGGTTAGTTTATAATCTGTTATCGAA
>NW_013796224.1:0-576 GCF_000517525.1 Limulus polyphemus | reverse complement strand
GTTTTCTTCGTGACAGTGAAATGTTATTATATTTTACAACCCCATATCTAGGTGACTGACTACTAATCAAGTGATAGTTATTGTTTTCTTCATGACAGTGAAATGTTATTTTATTTTACAACCCCATATCTAGGTGACTGACTACTAATCAACCGATAGTTATTTATTTCTTCATGACAGTGAAATGTTATTTTATTTTACAACCCCATATCTAGGTGACTGACTACTAATCAACCGATAGTTATTGTTTTCTTCGTGACAGTGAAATGTTATTATATTTTACAACCCCATATCTAGGTGACTGACTACTAATCAACCGATAGTTATTGTTTTCTTCATGACAGTGAAATGTTATTTTATTTTACAACCCCATATCTAGGTGACTGACTACTAATCAACCGATAGTTCTTGTTTTCTTCATGACAGTGAAATGTTATTATATTTTACAACCCCATATCTAGGTGACTGACTACTAATCAACCGATAGTTATTTATTTCTTCATGACAGTGAAATGTTATTTTATTTTACAACCCCATATCTAGGTGACTGACTACTAATCAACCGATAGTTATTGT
>NW_013796223.1:0-579 GCF_000517525.1 Limulus polyphemus | reverse complement strand
TTTACACACTTTACTTACGGTGCCTACTGCTCGCTTGACTCAATTAACAACTATTTCTCTTCAATCTATCTCCGGCTTATATACTAAAAAAGAGGGCGTCTAGAAAATGCTGGGACATTCGTGAGGTTGCTCGCTAAGTCACGATCCTTCTAGAAACTCCAGTGCGCATGCTCCCAGCGTTGCGTGACTTCCGCTGTCGTAACAGTATTGTAACATATGAATAAGGTGCTGAGTTTAACCCTTAACGTTTTTTTCTTTATTTATTTACTGTTAATACTTTTACCATAGTCAGGTAAAGACAAGGATTTACATTTTATACAATCAACTTATAGTCATCGGCCGTAGTTTCAAACCTGGACAAGGATTTACATTTTATACAATCAACTTATAGTCATCGGCCGTAGTTTCAAACCTGAACAAGGATTTACATTTTATACAATCAACTTATAGTCATCAGCCGTAGTTTCAAACCTGGACAAGGATTTACATTTTATACAATCAACTTATACTCATCGGCCGTAGTTTCAAACCTGAACAAGGATTTACATTTTATACAATCAACTTATAGTCATCGGCTGT
>NW_013796222.1:0-574 GCF_000517525.1 Limulus polyphemus | reverse complement strand
CTTTAACGACACAAGTCTTTACTTAATAAAACTGGTTTATTCTTTCCGAATATAACTCTGCGATACACTTAATCTCAATACTCGCGCTAAAACAACACTGTAACGAACGAACGTTAACTTCAGCAATACCGCGTGACTGCAGTTCAATTACTCACTGTCTACACACACATTACCTTTCCGCGTCACGTTTTCCCCTCTTATATATATCAGCCTACCCTACTAGTAATTACTAGAGCATTCCTGAATGAATAAGATAGTTCTAGAAACTAGAGGGCGCCACAGTGGTCATGTGACTCGCTGACGCAACAGTATGTTAGAGTAAGACTAACAGCAGAAAAGGAGATAAGAAGAATAATGTATTCCGTCAAAGTGTGGTTCTAAAGTAATTGAATCAACCTGAGTGCACTTGACAAAAGAAACAGAGGATATTTCGAAGAAATAAGACCAAACGATCATGGTAACTAGCGCCACAAGTGTAAGTGAATAACACACAGAATACTGGTGCGATAGTAATAGAGAAGCTAGTTCGGCTTGTCAATTTAATTACAAAGTAGTTGAATAGGCCTAAGTGGAC
>NW_013796221.1:0-577 GCF_000517525.1 Limulus polyphemus | reverse complement strand
GGTAGGTTAAATACATTTAGAAGATGAGTATTGTGGTGTGTTAGACACGTTTAGAGGATGAGTATTGTGGTGTGTTAGACACGTTTAGAGGATGAGTATTGTGGTGTGTTAGACACATTTAGAATATAAGTATTGTGGTGTTAGCCACGTTTAGAGGATGAGTGTTGTGGTGTGTTAGACACGTTTAGAAGATGAGTATTGTGGTGTGTTGGACACGTTTAGTGGATGAGTATTGTGGTGTGTTAGACACGTTTAGAGGATGAGTATTGTGGTGTGTTAGACACTTTTAGAGGATGGGTATTGTGGTTTGTTAATCACGTTTAGAGGATGAGTATTGTGGTGTGTAGACACGTTTACGGGATGAGTAATTGTGGTGTGTTAGACACGTTTATAGGATGAGTATTGTTGTGTGTTAGACACATTTAGAATATAAGTATTGTGGTGTTAGCCAGATTTAGGGGATGAGCATTGTGGTAGGTTAAAATCATTTAGAGGATGAGTATTGTGGTTTGTTAGACACGTTTAGAAGATGAGTATTGTGGTGTGTTAGACACGTTTAGAGGATGAGTATTGTGAT
>NW_013796220.1:0-577 GCF_000517525.1 Limulus polyphemus | reverse complement strand
AGATCAACATTTCAAAAACCAATGTACATGGTGTAGACCTACGTCGATAGCATACTCTTTTCAAAAAACATAGTAGATTGTGTAGACGTACTTCGAGAGTCCAAAACTTTCAAAAAACAAAGAAGGTGGTGTAGACCTATTTCGATATTCCAAAAAAAGTATATGTTGTATACCTACTTTAATAATCCAACACTTTAAAAAACATATTGTTGCGTCATCGAGGTCACGTGACGCTACTAACGCGTCATATTCTCGAAGCTTCGTGAATCCTCGGAAGGTTACTAGACTTCGGTATTCTTTTATACATAAGACGGTCAAGACGTTACGGGATTAAGGTAATGTGTGTATAGATAGTGAGTAATTGAACTGCAGTCAGAAGTATTATTCACGTTCGTTGTTATAGCGTTTGTTTATCGCGATTGTTGAAGTTGAGTGTATCGGTAAAGTTATAATCGGAAAGAATAAACAAGTTTTATTAAGTAAAGACTTGTCTCGTTAAAATTTCGTCGGAACGAAGTTACGGAAAAATCAATTAACAAACGGAGACGTAACAAATTTGTGTCAGAGAGTGGGACAG
>NW_013796219.1:0-635 GCF_000517525.1 Limulus polyphemus | reverse complement strand
GGTACTCGAGCATCTCTAACCATGTGACTTGAGCAGTTAGAAATTCAACTATTCTTCCCAGTGTATTTATCTCATGGCCAAAGTTTACAATAGTACCACCGATACTCGAGCATCTCTAACCACGTGACTTGAGCAGTTAGAAATTCAACTATTCTTCCCAGTGTATTCTGGTGGGAAATTTTATTTTTCACATCAAACCAAATTGTCAATTTTCTGTAAACCCACGTGGTATGGAGACTATAGCAATAAATTTGAAAACAAGGTTTTCTATTGGTTATAAATTTAATGGGAGTCGGCCGCAGAAAAACAAATTGTAAATTAGAGTATGTGAGAGGTAGGCGTGAAAAGTGGTTTCTGAATTTTCATTGATTGCTCTTTAACCCCATAAGTTTGTTTGTTTAAAATTAAGCACAAAGCTACACAATGGGCTATCTGTACTCTGCCCACCACGGGTATCGAAACCCGGTTTCTAGCGTTGTAAATCCGCAGACACACCGCTGTGCTACTGGGGGCAACCCCATAAGACTGAAGAATATAAAAATATAGCTTCAGGATATGGATGACGAAATTATAGAGAATATTTTATTTTGAAGTTTTCTAGTGGGTGGAACAAAAAAAAAAAAATCCAGAAGAGG
>NW_013796218.1:0-577 GCF_000517525.1 Limulus polyphemus | reverse complement strand
ATATAGTAGAAGTGTGACACAAGCCGATAGCACCATATAGTAGAAATGTGAAATGACAGCACCATATAGTAGAAATCTGATACAAGCCGATAGCACCATATAGTAGAAGAGTGAGGTAACAGAACCATATAGTAGAAATGTAACACAAGCTGACAGCGCCATATAGTAAAAGTGTGAAACAAGCTGACAACGCCATATAGTAGAAGTGTGATACAAGCCGATAGCACCATAAAATAGAAGTGTGAACTGACAGCACCATATAGTAGAAGTGTGACAAAAGCTGACATCGCCATATAGTAGAAGTGTGACACAAGCCGATAGCGCCATATAGTAGAAGTGTGAGCTGACAGCACCATATATTAGAAGTGTGCCAGAAGCTGATAGCGCCATATAATAGAAGTGTGCCACAAGCTGATAGCGCCATATAGTAGAAGTGTAGGCTGACAGCACCATATAGTAGAAGTGTGACATAAGCTGAAAGCGCCATATAGTAGAAATGTGAGCTGACAGCACCATATAGTAGAAGTGTCACACAAGCCGACAGCGCCATATAGTAGAAGTGTGACACAAGCTGACT
>NW_013796217.1:0-577 GCF_000517525.1 Limulus polyphemus | reverse complement strand
GTAGTGATGGACCAGGGAGTAAACAGATAGTCAACTCAACGCACATCCTACTCATGGGCTACTCTTAGTAGACTGAATAATGGGATTTGACCGTCGCTATTATAACGTACCCACTGATCAAAGTACTTTAAAGGGACGCGAACCACATATCTCAGCTATACAGCCCGCCACTTTAACCAGTGGGCTGCAATCAGATCCTGTTGTATTAAAAATATCAGTACTTTAACGGGACGCAAAAGTTAATGATAAATACACATTCAAACAACATACATTAAACTCACGTTCATTATCTATTGGTTATTTTTAATGTAAACAGAGGATATGTGACCATTACACTAGTCTACAAAAATCTATAGACAAACGAAAATTAATTAGAACGCTCATGTTTTAGTTCGTATAATATTTTTATTCATTATAATATGCTTGAATCGGACTCTATCTACTAAAAATTAATAATTTCCTCAGCGTTTTACATCCTAACTTATTGAACACAAGACCAGTTTTAATAGAACAAACTGGTGACGTAATGGAAAATAATAGCAATGTGTTCTTACGTATCGCCTGACATGGAACCACG
>NW_013796216.1:0-1715 GCF_000517525.1 Limulus polyphemus | reverse complement strand
CTTTAAATACACAAGTTAAATGTTATATCATTTTATAAAATTGGAGTATATTATATGAACTACATAAAAAAATTGTACAAGTATAGCTGAACTGAAGAACTAAAAAAGTTTCCTCTGATTCGAAGATTTAAATAATTACATATTATATGGTAGTTTAGACTATATATAAATAAATGTACTTGCCTTGAAGATTAACTTTGACAGAGAGCGAGGATATGATACTTTTTAGTTGTTGATATATAATAGATAAATAATACTTTTTAAATGATCGTAAGGTGAAATTAAACATTTAAGACAGACTTGTAGTTTTAGTAAATATATTTCTATAATAAGATGTCTTCAAAATAATTCTACTTACCTCTATAGCAGTTATTACGGGGTGACCAAAGCAACAGACATAACCCAAAGTATCAACCACTCCATAAGTGATTATTGTAGCTACAAGGCTGTGTTGTATACTCCAGTACGTCACTGATATGCCAAAGCTAACAGATCAAAATGTGTTTTTATAATGTCCGTATAAACTTCACAATCTTCGAACGTAAACTACGAAACGTACAAACACACTACACTCACGTTAACATAAAATATATTAATTGTAAGTAAAGATGGTAATGTTGCCTTTTCAGTTATTATCTTCTTTCGAGATCACAACGACAGCTCGCTTCGTGCGATATAGGAATATCAAATATGTTGATACTGCATAAGATGATTAAAGATGGTGATGCTATAAGTGGAAAACAGAAATGACTCTACTGTATAGATAAACGATAGTTATGATGTTTTAGAAGAAAATCTAAAATAAACTTTACTGTGTTGGTAGAGCAAAGATCAAAATGATATAAAGGAACCAACCCCTTCACAACATACCCAACGACTGAAGAGGTTAAATATTATTATATATATATAGACTAGCTGGAGTAGTTCTTTGTCCATAAGCTAATAATGGGAATGATTTATGTTTCGTAAAACAGTTAGTAGTCTTTTCCGAGATATACAACAACTCCTTTCTGCAGCATTAATTGTCGTGCTATAGTAGACAATCACGTGTTATCTGTTTATGTTGTCTTTGTCGTAAAACCATTATCACTATAAACTAACCTGTATTTGCATCTAAAATGTATCGATCTTCAAAAGTTGGGTATGTTAATACAGGAGTAGTGACAATTAATTCTCCAGTTTATGGAATGCTTGTTTGCAATCAGAATTCCAAGAAAACTTATTTGGTTTTTGACATAATTTATGTAGATCGTGTTTGAATAAAGAATGCAAACACTGTGAAATGAGAGAAGCGCAAAATAATAAAAACATTCAACCTTATCGTTAAGTGGAATGGACTTGGAATTATACTTTCCAAAATAATCACAAAACAGAAAACAGACGTATGTCCATGAAACTATTTCACAGGGTGTGGATTGATCTTCACTAGATTTGACATGCAGGTTTATTTGGTCAACGTTAATGGATTTTCACAAAAATTTTTTGAAGGTTTCTTACGTTCATCCGGAGATACATGCAAATTTGCGGTTTTACATTTTGTGTTTTGTGGTTCTTATGGTGCTTTTGCGGTTTTTACAATTACTTGTAAAGGAATCAACTTTCTCATGTTCTAAGATAATTTTTCATTGATCATGAATTTACATAACACCCCTTTTGCGATTTTTACAATTACATGTAAAGGAAGCAACTTTTTCATGTTCTAAGATAACCTTTCA
>NW_013796215.1:0-577 GCF_000517525.1 Limulus polyphemus | reverse complement strand
TCTTGGTATTTAGTGACAGGTATAATTTATTCAGAAACACTATAGAGATCCAAACCCAAAAGAGGTTGGTCTTTTGTGATAGATATATTTTAGTCAGACACACTATAGAGATGCAAACACAAAAGAGGTTGGTATTTAGTGATAGATATATTTTAGTCACAAACACTATAGAGATGCAACGACAATAGAGTTTGATATTTATTGTTAAATATTGTAGTCACAAACACTGTGGAGATGCAAAGAGAAAAGAGGTTGGTTTTTAGTAATAGGTATATTTTAGTCACAAACACTATAGAATTGCAAAGACAAAAGAGGATGTTATTTAGTGATAGATATTGTAGTCACAGACACTATAGAGATGATAAGACAAAAAAATGTTGGTATTTTGTAATAGATATATTTTACTCACAAACACTCTACAGAAGCAAACACAAAAGAGTTTGGTATTTTGTAATAGATTGATTTTAGTCACAAACACTATAGAGATGCTAAGACAAAACAGGTAGTTATTTAGTAATAGATATTGTACTGACAAACACTATAGAGATGCAAAGACAAAAGAGGTTGTTGTTTAGTG
>NW_013796214.1:0-1958 GCF_000517525.1 Limulus polyphemus | reverse complement strand
GAACATTTAGGTGTAACTCTATTTACCGAATTTATAACCACCATATTCATCTTTAGATTTACTTGGTACAACTACACCACGAACACCTAGGAGTAACTCTATTTACTTAATTTATAACCAACATACTCTTCTTTAGCCTCACTTGGTACAACTACTACATGAACACCTATGTTTAACTCTAGTTAATGAATTTATAGCCAACATACTCTTCTTTAGCCTCACTTTGGTACAACTACTCCATGAACACCTAGGTGTAACTCTAGTTACCGAATTTATAACCACCATACACATCTTTAGCCTTACTTAGGTTTTGATGGAGTAGTTGTAACAGGTGTAACTCTAGTTTCCGAATTTATAACCACCATACTCATCTTTAGCCTTACTTGGTACAACTACTCTTTGAACACCTAGGTGTAACTCTAGTTACTGAATGTGAAACCCCATACTCATCTTTAGCGTTATTTGGTACAGTACTCCACGAACACCTAGGTGTAACTCTAGTTATTGAATTTATAACCACCATACTCATCTTTAGCCTTACTTGGTACAACAACTCCATGAACACCTACGTGTAATTCGGTAACTAGAGCCTAAGTGTTCATGAAGTAGTTGTATCAAGTAAGGCTAAAGATGAGTATGTTGGTTTTAAACTAAAGTGACATTACCGAATTTGTAAAAAGGCTAAAGATGAATATTGTTGTTATAAAGTCTGTAACTAGAGTTACACCTAGGTATTCGTGGAGTTGTTGTACCAAATAACGCTAAAGATGAGTATGGTGGGTAAATAGAGTTACATCTAAGTGTTCATGGAATAGTTGTACCAAGTAAGGCAAAATATGAGTATGGTGGTTATAAATTCTGTAACTAGAGTTACACCTAAGTGTTCATGTAGTAGTTGTACCAAGGGTTATAAATTCAACATACTCTTCTTTTGCCTTACTTGGTACAACTACTCCACGAACACCAAGGTGTAACTATAGTTACTGAATTTATAACCAACATACTCTTCTTTAGCCTCACTTGATACAACTACTCCATGAACACCTATGTGTAACTCTAGTTAATGAATTTTTTCTAACATACTCGTCTTTAGCCTTACTTGTTACAACTACTCCATCAAAACCTAGGTGTAACTCTAGTTTCCGAATTTATAACAACCATACTCATCTTTAGCCTTACTTGGTACAACTACTCTTGGAACACGTAGGTGTAACTCTAGTTACTGAATGTGTAACCCCATACTCATCTTTAGCGTTATTTGGTACAATACTCCACGAACACCTAGGTGTAACTCTAGATATTGAATTTATAACCACCATACTCATCTTTAGCCTTACTTTGTACAACAACTCCATGAACACTTAGGTGTAACTCTAGTTACCGAACTTATAACCACCATACTCATCTTTGCCTTACTTGGTACAACTACTCCACGAACACCTAGGTGTAACTCTAGTTACTGAATTTATAACCAACATACTCTTCTCAAGCCTCATGGAGTAGTTCTACCAAGTGAACCCTAGGTGTAACTCTATTTACCGAATTTATAACCACCATACTCATCTTTGCCTTACTTGGTACAACTACTCCACGAACACCTAGGTGTAACTCTAGTTACTGAATTTATAACCAACATACTCTTCTCAAGCCTTATTTGGTACAACTTCTCCATGAACACTTAGGTGTCACTCTAGTTACCGAATTTGTAAACACCATACTCATCTTTAGCGTTATTTGGTACAACAACTTCACGAATACCAAGGTGTAACTCTAGTTACAGACTTTATAACCACCATATTCATCTTTGGCCTTAATTGGTACAACGACTCCATGAACACTTAGGTGTAACTCTAGTTACAGAATTTATAACCACAATACTCATCTTTTGCATTACTTGGTACAACTACTCCATGAACACTTAGATGTCACTCTAGTTACCGAATTTGTAACCACAATAC
>NW_013796213.1:0-1110 GCF_000517525.1 Limulus polyphemus | reverse complement strand
GCTTGAAGATGGTATTCTTCTCTGGAGATGGGAAACTACAGATGGGAAATTGACGACTTGGCAAACGGTTATACCGAGAAAGTTACGGGAAGTTGTGCTGCGTTAATCCCATGATACTTTAACAGGAGGACATTCAGTCACCTACAACAAAGATTTTACTGGATAGGTATGAGGCGAGATGTGGAAGAATGGTGCCGGACATGCAGTACATGTAGTGCTGAAAGGGGACCCAAGAATAAGAGATGTCCACCTCTGTTAACAGGACGCCCACCTTATGAAGAGTTGCCTGAAAATGTGTCAGAGTTTGTGAAAGTGTTATCGGAAAGGATGGATGATATTCATTATCAAGTACGTTCAAACTTGAAAACGTCTGCTGAATCGATGAAGCTATCTTATGATAAGAGATCTACTGAAGTCAGCTTTGAACCAGGAGACAAGGTGTGGTTGTATAATCCCAGGAAGATCAAAGGGAAGTCTCCTAAGTTGTCTTCTCCATGGGAAGGCCCATATGACACAGTGGATCATCTCTCAGACGTGACTTTCCGGATAAAATGTGGTCGGCAAGGTAAGCCAAAGGTCGTGCGTGCCAACAGGCTTTGGCGTTACCATGGTCCAGGAGATTTCAGTTGGAATGAAGTGAACAATGGAACAAAAGACGCCGCTAAAGACGTGTCACCTGGAAAGGCCACTGTCGAAAAACAAACTGTACTCGGTTTTGAGAAGGGAAACAGTGAAGCCCCTCATGAAGTTACTACCATTGAGGTGACCATTACCGATAATAAGACAATTCCTGATGGCGCAGATGAACCTCACGTGAAGCAGAAGCCAATATGGAAGAAGATACGTCCCATAAAATTAAGAAACTTTGTGAAATTTGAATTTTGTGTTTGTAAATTCTGTACATTTAATTAAGTTATTGTTAATTATCTATTGGTTTAATGTAAGTGGCTATTATTCGGGACGAACAATACTAAGGAAGAGGCAGTGTTAGAACACCAGAACTCACGTGATTCTGAAAGCATGCACGCTGGAGTTTCTCGAAGGATCTTGACTTTTCCTGGCAATTCTAGTCTTTTCTAGGCGCCCTCTTTTTGTATATAAGCCCTGCAA
>NW_013796212.1:0-576 GCF_000517525.1 Limulus polyphemus | reverse complement strand
GCTGGCGATCCGTGTTAGCTTTATCAGTCACTGTAACATAAGATGTAGTTCCTTAATATGGGTTAGCTGGCGATCCGTGTTAGCTTTATCAGTCACTGTAACATAAGATGTAGTTCCATACCATTGTTTAATTAATAATATGTGTTAACTTTATCAGTTACTGTAACATAAGATGTAGATCCTTACTATGGGTTAGCTGGTGATCCGTGTTAGCTTTATCAGTCACTGTAACATAAGATGTAGTTCCTTAATATGGGTTAGCTGGCGATCCATGTTAGCTTTATCAGTCACTGTAATATACGATGTAGTTCCTTACCATGGGTTAGCTGGTGATCCGTGTTAGCTTTATCGGTCACTGTAACATAAGATGTAGTTCCTTACTATGGTTTAATTAATAACATGTGTTAACTTTATCAGTTACTGTAACATAAGATGTAGATCCTTACTATGGGTTAACTAATAAAGGATAAAGCAAAGAAAAGGTTTATAAATTCAAGAAGTTTAAATTGACTACTATCATCAGAGATTTAAAGAACTCTAGGAGATCAAGAGAGTTGGTCAAACAAAACGTTAGGT
>NW_013796211.1:0-577 GCF_000517525.1 Limulus polyphemus | reverse complement strand
CTATATATACAGATCAGAACTAGCCCGACAACAATAAATAAACTAACCGTATATACAGATCAGAACTAGCCCGATAACAGTTTAGGAAGAAACGTTTGAAGAAAGACAATCGTTCATAAGAGTGACTAAAAAAGCAGAATATTGATTAGATTTGTGTCACTGAAGTTTACAGCCATTTCATAAACACTTTCGTAAAACCCGGGATTCGATTCCCATGATGAATAGAGAATTATGTGTGTTTGGGTTGAAACAACCAAATCTGCAACCTTAGAGTGCCAGTAACCATCCTAATGATTATTATTTCAACCATAAGCTGAATATCCTTCTGAATTTGATCCATATCCGTTCATGAAGAAATATTTAACATTAAAACCTGTATCACGGTGATAAAAATGTCTTTGTGTCGAGGATGTAATTTACGTTTAAGACAAATATGATTAACTGGTTTTATCTAAGAGTTAGACAGTAGTAAAACATCAGAATGGGCCCGGCATGGCCAGGTGGTTAGGGCGCTCGACTCGCAATATGAGGGTCGCGGGTTCGAATCCCCGTCACACCAAACATGCCAACCTCCACC
>NW_013796210.1:0-696 GCF_000517525.1 Limulus polyphemus | reverse complement strand
ACTCCCTACAAAAGGAAACAAGTAATTGATTTTCACTCTTTACATCAAGAAACAAGTAAATGATTTTCACTCTCTACAACAAGAAACAAGTAAATGATTTTCCCTAAAACAAGAAAAAAGTAAATGATTTTCAATCCCTACTTTAAGAAACAAGTTAATGATTTTCACTATCTACATCAATAAACAAGTAAATGATTTTCACTCCCTACATTAAGAAACAAGTAAATGATTTTCACTCTCTACATCAAGAAACAAGTAAATGATTTTCACTCCCTACAACAAAAAACAAGTAAATGATTTTTACTTTCTACATCAAGAATTAAGTAAATGATTTTCACTCCCTACAACAAGAAACAAGTAAATGATTTCCACTCATTACGTCAAGAAACAGGTAAATGATTTTAATTCTATACATCAACTAACAAGAAAATGATTTTCACTTCCTACATTAAGAAACAAGTAAATTATTTTCAATCTCTACATTAAGAAACAATAAATGATTTTCAATCCCGAAATCAAGAAACAAGTAAGTGATTTTCACTTCCTAGATTAAGAAACAAGTAAATTATTTTCACTCTCTACATCAAGAAACAAGTAAATGATTTTCACTACATACATCAAGAAAAAAGTAAATGATTTTCACTACATACTTCAAGAAACAAGTAAATGATTTTCACTTCCTACATCAAGAAGAAA
>NW_013796209.1:0-577 GCF_000517525.1 Limulus polyphemus | reverse complement strand
ACTACCATCAATGAAATATCAAACCAAACCAAGCCTTTATAGTAGTGAGGTATCGAAAATCGAACTGTTGTATTAAGGTGTTTTACACTCACAAAAAAAGAAACCTATCATTCTACAGGTATTTGAATAACACCTATAGAATGATAGGTTTCTTTTTTGTTGAATGTAAAACACTTAACTACACCAGTTCGATACCTTAGTGAACCTTCCATATATATTAGTCTTAGAACGAAGGAATTTCCTTGGTGTCTTTTTAAGTTCTAAATATACAAAGTTATTTTAAATATTCATACGTAATTCAGTTAAGAATAGTAATACATGATTATGAATTAAACATTATCTTATAATAAAACATTCTGAACTATTATTTAACTAGTAAATGCTATGTTATCGTTCGAATTTTGCCTTTTGTTATTAAAATATTAATATGTTGTTTTTTTTACTTCATCAGTGTGTGTGTGAAAGCGATATTACTGGTGATAGTTGTCAAAAAATGCCTGGGAAATGTTGGTTATCATACTGCTTTATCAAAGACTGCGACAGAGGAGGCTCACTTCAGTGCTACTGTCATCCACGG
>NW_013796208.1:0-576 GCF_000517525.1 Limulus polyphemus | reverse complement strand
CCATGCTCACTTACAATGTGACCTAAGTAAAGCACCTCTTTCTGGAACAAGCGGCATTTCTTGGGATGGAGTTTGAGATTTGCTGCTTTCAAACGCTTGAATAATTCCTCTAGCCGGGACATTTCCTCATCAAAAGTTGTTGCAAATACAATGACACCATCCAGGTACACTAGGGCTAACCTCCATTGTAGGCCTTCCAGTACTCTTTCCATCAGCTTCTCAAATGTTGCTAGAGCATTGCTAAGCCTTAATGGCATCACACAATATTGCCAGAGACCTTGGCCATAACATATGCAGTCTTAGGTTTATCTGGTTCAGCCATTTTGACTTGATGGAAACCTGACTTTAAGTCCAGAGCTGAAAACCACCTGGCTCCACTTAGGGCATCAAGAGTATCATCAATTCTTGGCAGTGGATATGAGTCTTTTTCGGTTATACTGTTAAGAGCCCTGAAGTCCACACAGCAACACTGGGTCCGATCCTTCTTCTGGACTAACACAACGGGAGCTGACCAGGGACTGATTTTTCGAATATCCCTTCTTTAATTAGGCCATCCATGACCTTCTCCAACTCTTG
>NW_013796207.1:0-1099 GCF_000517525.1 Limulus polyphemus | reverse complement strand
AGACCTGGATACATCATTAGAGAGACGAACTGTTGCCTTGATGTATCTATAGGCAACATCAGTGTGGTTCTTTCGTTATACCAGACTGTTCTTAGTCCGTGGTTCTTATTATTGTGATCTCAAAGGTACCTGGAAGACCTGAATACATCATGTAAACCAAATCAAGAGATGTTGGTAAAACATTTCGCACATCTTGACATCGTCAATTGTTCGTTTGTTTGCTTTGTTAAGAAAAAGCTACACAATGGGCTATCTCTGCTTTCCCTACCACGAGTATTGAAGCCCAGTTTTTAACGTAATGAGCCTCCAGACTTACAACTGAGCCATTGGATCGCACTATCAGTAGTTAAATCCTGATTTTTGTTTATTAAAAATAGCTGCGTAACATTAACACTTATTCTGTGTCTTGTTTCTTACAGGTCTTATAATTCTTATCATAGAATATCAAACCATAAACGGAGTGTATTTTTCAAAATATACATGTTCTATAGAGAGCTCTCTATATATACATATATATATATATATAATAAAATGAAAAGTTATAGATGACCCCTTTCAATGTATTAGAGTAAAATCTAAGTGTACTTTAAATATACTGGCAGAAACAACAGCAGCATCAAAAAATTAGACGTTCAATTCCATAACAATATTCGGTGGTTCTATATCTCTATACCGGAATAACGTTCAGACGTTCCATTCCAGAATAAAGTTTAAACACTTCCGTATCTTAATAGCAAAATAAAATCTGGTTGTTCGATAACTTTATACCGGAATAAAGTACATGTACTCTATAACGTAATTAAATTCAATGCTTCAGGTTTCTATATTAAAATAAAATCCAAGTACTCCTTAATGTAATTGAAATAAAACTATGAAGCTTTTTTTTTTCAATGTTTCTGCATCACTATAAAATCCATTTGTACCATATCTTTATACTGGAATAAAAATCCATTTGTACCATATTTTTATACTGGAATAAAAATCCATTTGTTCCATATCTTTATACTGGAATAAAAATCAATTTGTTCCATATTTTTATACTGGAATAAAAATCAATTTGTTCCATATTTTTATACTGGAATAAAAATCCATTTGTACC
>NW_013796206.1:0-575 GCF_000517525.1 Limulus polyphemus | reverse complement strand
GTGTATTCAGTTACTGTTAAGTCTGTGTATTCAGTTACTGTTAAGTCTGTGTATTCAGTTACTGTTAAGTCTGTGTATTCAGTAACTGTTAAGACTATGTATTCAGTTACTGTTAAACCTACATATTCAGTTACTGTTAAGTCTGTGTATTCAGTTACTGTTAAGTCTGTGTATTCAGTTACTGTTAAGTCTTGTATTCAGTTACTGTTAAGTCTATGTATTCAGTTACTGTTAAGTCTGTGTATTCAGTTACTGTTAAGTCTGTGTATTCAGTTACTGTTAAGACTATGTATTCAGTTACTGTTAAGTCTGTGTATTCAGTTACTGTTAAGTCTATGTATTCAGTTACTGTTAAGACTATGTATTCAGTTACTGTTAAGTCTGTGTTTTCAGTTACTGTTAAGACTATGTATTCAGTTACTGTTAAGTCTGTGTATTCAGTTACTGTTAAACCTACATATTCAGTTACTGTTAAGTCTATGTATTCAGTTACTGTTAAGTCTGTGTATTCAGTTACTGTTAAGTCTGTGTATTCAGTTACTGTTAAGTCTACGTATTCAGTTACTGTTAAGTCT
>NW_013796205.1:0-574 GCF_000517525.1 Limulus polyphemus | reverse complement strand
GTTAAGTATAAAAAATTAGAGAAAATACAGTCTTAGCAGTTAATCTAACAGCCGTATTTTTTTGGGTCTAGTTTTTAAACGGGACAAACTAAACTGCCTTGAAATTCAATCGTAACTTAGCAACGGATAATTGCAGTTAAGATGTGTCACGTGTGACATTAACTTTATTTAGATCTTAGCACGAGGATGAAAGTTATCACACAGTCGATTTAAAAAAAATCCCTTTTTATAATCGAGTTTCTATAAATGGAACAGAGATAAAATATTTCATTAGTAATATTCCCCCCTCTTGTACAGCTATCGCAGACATTAATACTCCCCACCTGTTCCAATGTTCCCCAGGATGAAAGCGTTTACTGATACATTTTACACGAGTTTTAGATAAGTTTTTGTCCAAAAATCTGCAAATCAATATCAACTGTATAACCTTACCGGGATTAACTAAATCAATAACCTCCAGTTTACGTGTTTCAATGTTCCTCACCTTACTCTACAGTATACGTGTGTCAATATTGCCCACATTACTCTACAGTATACGTGTGTCAATATTGCCCACATTACTCTACAGTATACG
>NW_013796204.1:0-577 GCF_000517525.1 Limulus polyphemus | reverse complement strand
TGTCCTTGCTCTCCACAGTTCCAACAGCCTTTCTGGGTAGCAGCCTTTACTGCTGTGGCATCTTCCCTGTGTTGAAATTGCCAGCATTGAGCTCTCTTGTGCCCAGGTTTGTTACAGTGCCAGCAAAGTCCTTCAAACCTCTCTGAAAGCTGACCTTTTCTGGCCTTGAATCCAGATGACTGTACCAACCTCGGTACCTCTATGCTGGACTTAACGTAGGATTCAAATTCGAGAGCTCTGGCCATTGCATCCTGCATGGTAGAGGGGTGTGCTTGCTTCACTTGTATCTTAAGTTGTGGACTGTCCAAAGCATCTACAAACTGATCCCTCAGCAACAACTTGAGGAGATCGGGTGGTGCAGTTTCGTAGGCCTTGTGTACCTTGCTTTCCAAGTCCTGTGCCAGCTCTTGCAGGCTCTCCCTTTTAGCACGGACTCTCATCCTAAACCTAGCCCTGTAGACTTCAGACTGATTTTGGGTTCCGTACCTGAGTTCTAGAGCCGCTACCAGTGCTCTATAGTTGTGCCTGTCATCTGCTGACAGCTGTGCAAGTATTTCCAGTGGTTGTCCCTTCAAGC
>NW_013796203.1:0-807 GCF_000517525.1 Limulus polyphemus | reverse complement strand
TAATTTACTTAGGATTGGTGGTAGTAATTTACTAAGGATTGACGTAGTAATTTACTGAGGATTGATGGTAAATTATTAAAGGATTGACGTAGTAATTTACTGAGGATTGATGTAGTAATTTTCTAAGGATGGATGTAGTAATTTACTAAGGATTGATGTAGTAATTTACAAAGGATTGACGTAGTAATTTACTGAGGATTGATGCAGTAGTTTACTGAGGATTGGTATAGTAATTTACTTAGGATTGATGTTGTAATTTACTAAGGATTGACGTAGTAATTTACTGAGGATTGATGCAGTAATTTACTAAGGATTGATGCAGTAATTTACTGAGGATTGATGTTGTAATTTACTAAGAATTGACGTAGTAATTTACTGAGGATTGATGCAGTAATTTTCTGAGGATTGATGCAGTAATTTACTAAGGATTGATGTAGTAATTTACTAAGGATTGACGTTGTAATTTACTTAGGATTAATGTAGTATTTACTAAGGATTGATGTAGTCAATCCTTAGTAAATTACTGCATCAATCCTCAGTAAATTAAGTAGTAATTTACTAAGGATTGATATAGTAATTTACTGAGTATTGACGTAGTAATTTACTGAGGATTGATGCAGTAATTTACTAAGAATTGATGTAATAATTTACTTAGGATTGATGTAGTAATTTACTAAGGATTGACGTAGTAATTTACTGAGGATTGATGCAGTAATTTACTGAGGATCGATGCAGTAGTTTACTGAGGATTGATGTTGTAATTTACTAAGAATTGACGTAGTAATTTACTGAGGATTGATGCAGTAA
>NW_013796202.1:0-1219 GCF_000517525.1 Limulus polyphemus | reverse complement strand
TACTTATGGATTTGCAAGTTAAATATAAGTTCCTTCATTTATACTTATAAAACAATATTTATAAATTTAATAGATTTAGTACTCTAATACCACGCGTAAAAATATCAACAAGTTTTAGATAGCCTTATATTTTATTTATTGGTCCAAATTTTAAATGCCACCCAATGGCTGAACTGTAAGTCTGAGCCAATATAACGCTTAAAATTAGGTTTCGATACCCTTGATTCGCACAGCACAAATAATCCATTACATAGCTTTAAGCTCAGCAACAAACAGACAAACGAATTTTTAAAATCTTAAGTATCGTGTAAGAAATGAAACAGACCAGAAGATTGTAAACAGGATAATAGTCCCGTTACTTTTAAAATATACTGTTTGATGATATCAAATATTTATATTACTAACATTTTCTTTCCAGATTTATTACTGGATTGTAATCATATTATTATTTATAACCGACACATTTCAATATTAATTTGTTAAATTACGGAAATTGATTATGAAAATTATTTCGTTATATCTACAGAATAGCATTTTATAATCATTATTATACATTTTTTCTTCTATCTTTTTTCATAAATCGATACTGTTAGCCTTTCTTTTTTCTGTCGCACTCCGTTTCACTTAAGATGAACTTTAAGATGTCTAGTGGTAAAGTTTATACTTCTTTAGACCAGAACTGGAAACAGTCTGGAAATACATTGGTTTTTTCCAAGTTTGACCTCTTACATTTCACTGTAAAATCTAATTATTCTACAGGCTTCTTGAATATTCTGTCTTACTTTCATTCAACCTTAACATTATGTTTATAGAGAAACGACTAGATTATTCTTAAAACTTTGTACTTGAAACACGATAACCTTTAAAAATACAGTCGACGGTTGAGAAACTTGGTTTATATGATTAAATGCCTTCATTTTTCAGTTTATAATACAGCACTCTGTGTCGTAAATACAATATTATAACCCACCTGATCTTAAAAATATTTAAACAAAATATAACTCCGCAAATTTTCATTCCCCGGAATATACCGAAAGAAAATATCAAATTAATGACTTGCTAATCTATTCAATTTCTGTATCATGGTATTAAACGTTTATTAGCATGTTTGTATTGTTTAATCATTAAACGAAATATATTTCGACATTGTTCAATAGTTAAAAATTACAAACTCTAAAGAAAGAGAAAACAGAACACTTCATAAAATGATAGAATAAAA
>NW_013796201.1:0-348 GCF_000517525.1 Limulus polyphemus | reverse complement strand
TCCTGAATCTTCTTATTGACCCAATAAGAAGACACAAAATTTTACAATAATGTGTCCTATTTATCAATACAGTGTACTGTACAGGAATAAGAAGATAATACTGTGTCCTGTCATTTAACAAGACATACTGTGTACTGTCAATAAGATTTATCAATAAATACTGTGTAATGTCAATAAGAAGACACAAGATTTAACAATAATGTGTCCTGTCAATAAGAATATACAGGTGATAAATCCTTTATCTTCTTATTGATAGGATACAATTTTGTTAAATTTTTTGTCTTCTTATTGACAGTACACAGTATTTATCAATTCTGTATCTTCTTATTGATAGGATACAATTTTGTT
>NW_013796200.1:0-840 GCF_000517525.1 Limulus polyphemus | reverse complement strand
TTATTGATGGTGTCGTTTTAACAAGTAAGGCTAAAGATGAGTGTGGTGGTTATAAATTCTCTAACTAGAGTTACACCTAAGTGTTCATGGAGTAGTTGTACCAAGTAAGGCTAAAGATGAATATGGTGGTTATAAATTCGGTAAGTAGAGTTACACCTAAGTTTCATGGAGTAGTCGTACCAAGTAAGGCTAAAGATGAGTATGGTGATTATAAATTTGGTAACTATAGTTACACCTAGGTGTTCATTTGGTACAACTACTCCGTAAGGCTAAAGATGAGTATGGTGGTTATAAATTCGGTAACTAGAGTTAAACCTACGTGTTCGTGAAGTTGTTGTACCAAATAACATTAAAGATGAGTATGGGGTTACATATTCGGTAACTAGAGTTACACCTAAGTGTTCATGGAGTAGTTGTACCAAGTAAGGCTAAAGATGAGTATGATGGTTAAAAAGTCTGTAACTAAAGTTACAACTAGGTTTCATGGAGTAGTTGTAACAAGTAAGGCTAAAGATGAGGATGGTGGTTATAAATTCGGAAACTAGAGTTACACCTAGGTGTTCATGGAGTAGTTGTACCAAGTAAGACTAAAGACGAGTATGGTGGTTATAATTCGGTAACTAGAGTTACACCTACCTGTTCGTGGAGTTGTTATACCAAATAACACAAAAGATGAGTATGGGGGTTACACATTCGGTAACTAGAGTTACACATAGGTTTTCACGGAGTAGTTGTAGCAAGTAAGGCTAAAGATGAATATGGTGATTATAAATTTGTTAACTATAGTTACACCTAGGTGTTCATGTAGTTGTTGTACCAAGGAAGACTAAAGATGAGTAT
>NW_013796199.1:0-799 GCF_000517525.1 Limulus polyphemus | reverse complement strand
GACAGAAGATTTAACGATACTGTGTACTGTCAATAAGAAGACACAAGATTTAACGATACTGTGTATTGTCAATAAGAAGACAAAAGATTTAACTATACTGTGTACTGTAAAAAGAAGACACAAGATTTAACAATACTGTGTACTCTCAATAGGAAGACACACGATTTAGCAATACTGTGTACTATCTATAAAAAGACACAAGATTTAACGATACTGTGTACCTGTCAAAAAGAAGACACAAGATTTAACGATACTGTGTACTTTCAATAAGTAGACACAAGATTTAACAATACTGTGTACTGTCAATAAGAAGACACAAGCTTTATAAATACTGTGTACTATCAATAAGAACACACAAGATTTAACGATAATGTGTACTCTCAGTAAGAAAACAGAAGATTTAACAATAATGTGTCCTGTCAATAAGAAGACACGAGATTTAACTATACTGTGTACTGTCAATAAGAAGACACAATATTTAACAATACTGTGTACTCTCAATAAGAAGACACACGATTTAGAAATACTGTGTAATATCTATAAAAAGACTCAAGATTTAACGATAGTGTGTACTGTCAATAAGAGGACAAAAGATTTAACGATACTGTGTACTGTCAATAAGAAGACACAGTATTCAACGATACTGTGTACTCTCAATAAGTAGACACAAGATTTAACAATACTGTGTACTGTCAATAAGAAGACACAAAATTTATAAATACTGTGTACTATCAATAAGAACACACAAGATTTAACTATTCTGTGTACTGTCAATAAGAAGACACAAGATTTAACAATA
>NW_013796198.1:0-307 GCF_000517525.1 Limulus polyphemus | reverse complement strand
GGTGTGCTTGCTTCACTTGTATCTTAAGTTGTGGACTGTCCAAGGCATCTACGAATTGATCCCTCAGCAACAACTTGAGGAGATCGGGTGGTGCAGTTGGGTAGGCCTTGTGTGCCATGCTTTCCAAGTTCTGTGCCAGCTCTTGCAGGCTCTCCCCTTTAGCACGGACTCTCGTCCTAAACCTAGCCCTGTAGACTTATGACCTGATTTTGGGTTCCGTACCTGAGTTCTAGAGCCGCTACCAGTGCTCTATAGTTGTGTCTATCGGCTGCTGTACAACTGTTTAAGTATTTACAGTGGTTGTCCC
>NW_013796197.1:0-626 GCF_000517525.1 Limulus polyphemus | reverse complement strand
TAGAACCAAAGGATAACATTCTCAAGAAGGAAACCTTCATACACTGAGATATTTACATTGATAAAAAATGGATCATCAAGCTAGAAAATAAAACAAATAAAAGATGGCCAATAAAATGAATGCTTAAAAGATTTAAGTCTTCTTCCAGGACAACATTCTGAAGAAGGATGTACTTCTCAGGCTTTTATTTAATTTGCAAAACTAAATGTATTCTTGTAATTGTGTAGAGCAGTGCTTTCAGTCACATAATTAATAAACAATACATATTATAGCCAATTTCAGAAGAAACTGAACATCTTAGAAAGCTGTTAATCATCTGTTTAGGTCACTTGACAAATACAGGTTTCACTACTGTTTGTTTTTCAGTGCAAAGCTAAAAATGTGCTATCTCCACTCTATCTATATTGGGAATCAAACTCTGAATTTAATTTATCACTGACCCACAAGGGGACAGTTTTCACTAATAAAGCTTTTTATGCATTATATGTGATTTAAACAGTCTGACTTTTCTACCAAGTCAGAATAAGTACAATATCAATATTGCTCCACTTCTCTGTCATCTATGAAATATAATTATTCTTTTATTACAAGATCTTTCTAAATGTGGCATACAAGTTGTCATAGTT
>NW_013796196.1:0-577 GCF_000517525.1 Limulus polyphemus | reverse complement strand
AAGTCCAAAGACATACCGCTCTGCCACTGGGTGGCCAATAAGAAGACACAATATTTAACGATACTGTGTACTGTCAATAAAAAGACACACAATTTAACAATACTGTGTACTATCGAAAGGTAGACACAAGATTTAACCATACTGTGTAATGTCAATTAGAAGACAAAATTTAACAATACAGTGTACTCTCAATAAGAAGACACAAGATTAAACAATACTGTTTACTCTCAATAAGAAGACACAAGATTTAACAATACTGTGTACTGTCAATGAGAAGACACAAGATTTAACAATACTATGTACTATCAATAAGAAAACAAGATTTAAAAATACTATGTACTATCAATAAGAAGACACTAAATTTAACGATACTGTTTACTGTCAAAAAGAAGACACAAGATTTAACGATACTGTTTACTGTCAAAAAGAAGACAATATTTAACGATACTTTTTACTGTCAATAAAAAGATATAAAGATTTAACAATACTGTGTACTGTCAATAAGAAGACACAAGATTTAACGATACTGTGTACTGTCAAAAAGAAGACACAAGATTTAACAATACTGTGTACTATC
>NW_013796195.1:0-577 GCF_000517525.1 Limulus polyphemus | reverse complement strand
AAGGTCAGTCATCTACCGGAGATATATATTTATTTTAATAACTGTATTTCAGAACACATGATATTGATACAATAGTATAATTAATCGAAACAATCCAAATATAAAGAATAGTTTACAGAAAGTTAATAATGTTGAATTTACAAGTGTTAAACCGTCTGTTAAAGGAAGGACTAACAATAGGTTTTGTTGTTCACTTTAGTTAACACTGTCATTTTTTTCAGTCCTCATACAGATTAATCTTGTGATTTTAAAAAGTACTGTGAGTAGAATATTATCCCAACAGTTTGGTTATTTTATACAAATAGAAATAACAAAGTATGTCCTCTCACCTTCACCTTATCGGGTGAGTAAAAATTCATGATTTTTCCTTATTGTGGGATATCGAATATATGATGTTCACATATACTGATAGTCATTTGTTATCTATGAATGTAAAAAAAATTGTAGCACAGAGCGACATTATTCCAGAAACGTTATTTTCCTTACGAGTTTCTCAGAAATTTGCATACATATTTAAATCAATAATATTTCGCTTTAAGACATAGTGAACTGTAAATTTGTGCTAATGTTTGCAATT
>NW_013796194.1:0-798 GCF_000517525.1 Limulus polyphemus | reverse complement strand
GATATGAATGTCAGTAATAGGAGTGATCCAGTGTGAAGGAAGCCACAGGAATTCGATGGGATGGCACCGTGGGAAGCACATAGAGCACAAGTTTGAGTTACTGGCAGAGATGAACGGATGGACAGAGGAGCAGAAAGCTGTATATCTGGCAACGAGCTTGAAGGGACAACCACTGGAAATACTTGGACAGTTGACAGCAGCCAACAGACACAACTATAGAAGACAACCACTGGAAATACTTGGATAGTTGACAGCAGACGACAGACACAACTATAGAGCACTGGTGTCGGCTCTAGAACTCAGGTACGGAACCCAAAATCAGTCAGAAGTCTACAGGGCCAGGTTTAGGACGAGAGTCCGTGCTAAAGGGGAGAGCCTGCAAGAGCTGGCACAGGACTTGGAAAGCATGGCACACAAGGCCTACCCAACTGCACCACCCGATCTCCTCAAGTTGTTGCTGAGGGATCAGTTCGTAGATGCCTTGGACAGTCCACAACTTAAGATACAAGTGAAGCAAGCACACCCCTCTACCACGCAGGATGCAATGGCCAGAGCTCTCGAATTTGAATCCTATGTTAAGTCCAGCACAGAGGTACCGAGGCTGGTACAGTCATCTGGATTCAAGGCCAGAAAAGGTCAGCTTTCAGAGAAGTTTGAGGAACTTTGCTGGCACTGTAACAAACCTGGGCACAAAAGAGCTCAATGCTGGAAACTTCAACACAGGGGAGACGATACAGCAGTAAAGGCTGCTACCCTGAAAGGCTGTTGGAACTATGGGGAGCAAGGACATCTGAAAAG
>NW_013796193.1:0-1449 GCF_000517525.1 Limulus polyphemus | reverse complement strand
TCAGATTTCCCTTGTTCCTTGTGTCTTGAATCATTGTCCAATACGAACAGATCTTATAATTCATATTTCCTGTATTCCTTGTATCTTGAGTCACTGTCTAATAGTAACAGATCGTACAACTATGATTTCCTTTATTCCTTGTGTCCTGAATCATTATCCAATACTAACAGATCTTTGTATTGGACAATGATTCAAGACACAAGGAATAAAAGAAATCAGAGTTATAAGATCTGTTAGTATTGGACAATGATTCAAGACACAAGGAATAAAGGAAATCAGAGTTGTAAGATCTGTAGTATTGGAGAATGATTCAAGACACAAGGAATACAGGAAAGCTGAGTTATGACACAAGGAATACAGGAATTCTGAGTTATAAGATCTGTTCGTATTGTACAATTATTCAAGACACAATGAATACAGGAAATATGAGTTATAAGATCTGTTCGTATTGGACAATGATTCAATACACAAGGAATAAAGGAAATCAGAGTTGTAAGATATGTTAGTATTGGACAATGATTCAAGAGACAAGGAATACAGGAAATCATAGTAGTAAGATCTGTTCGTATTAAACAATTCAAGACAAAACGAATACAGGAAATCTGAGTTGTAGGATCTGTTCGTATTGGACAATGTTTCAAGACACAATGAATACAGGAAATCTTAGTTATAAGATCTGTTCGTATTGGACAATGATTCAAGACACAAGGAATACAGGAAATCTTAGTTATAAGATCTGTTCGTATTGGACAATGATTCAAGACACAAGAAATAAAGGAAATCAGAGTTGTAAGATCTGTAGTATTGGAGAATGATTCAAGACACAAGGAATACAGGAAAGCTGAGTTATAAGATCTGTTCGTATTGGACAATGATTCAAGACACAAAGAATAAAGGAAATCATAGTTGTAAGATCTGTTAACAATGATTCAAGACACAAGGAATAAAGGAAATCTGAGTTATAAGATCTGTTAGTATTGTACAACGAATCAAGACACAAGGAATACAGGAAATCTGAGTTATAAGATCTGGTCGTATTGGACAATGATTCAAGACACAAGGAATAAAGGAAATCATAGTTTTAAGATCTGTTAGTATTGGACAATGATTCAAGACAAAAAGAATACAGGAAATTATAGTTATAAGATCCGTTAGTATTGGACAATAATTAAAGACACATGGAATACAGGAAATCTGAGTTATAAGATCTGTTAGTATTGGACAATGATTAAACCAATACGAAAAGATCTTATAACTCAGATTTCCTTTATTCCTTGTGTCTTGAATCATTATCCAATACCAACAGATCTTACAACTCTGATTTCCTGTATTCCTTGTGTCTGGAATAATTGTCCAATACGAACAGATCTTATAACTCAGATTTCCTGTATTCGTTGTGTCTTGAATCATTGTCCAATACTAACAGATCTTACAACTCTGATTTCCTTT
>NW_013796192.1:0-576 GCF_000517525.1 Limulus polyphemus | reverse complement strand
TTTCTTCTTCGGCAAAAGTCTTCGACCGTTAGACAAAAACACTTGACGAACCATTCTTCAAACAAAGCTTTAGTTTCCCATGCTTTTTTTTTATTAGATTTCCATATTATTGGTAATTGTCCTTGATTTATACCTTTAAGAGCTCTTGGATTCTGAGCGCGATAAACCAGCATAGGCTTTAATTTCAAATTTCATTTAGCATTGCCGCCCAACAAAAGGGTTAGTCTATCCTTTGCAGCTTTATATCCTGACTGGGAACTCTCAGATTTGGCCAGAAAAGTTTTGGAAGGCATCCTTTTCCAAAATAACCCCGTCTCGTCGACGTTAAAAATTTGTTTATCCGAATACCCTCCTTCTTCCACAAATTTCTTCAGAACTTCAGGATATTCATCAGCAGCTTCCTTATCTGCACTAGCTGCTTCCCCTGTAATTCTTACATTGTGCTAGTTCTTTTCTTGAACTTCTCAAACAATCCAGCACAAGCATGGAACTCCTTTGTCTCGTCTTTGAACTTTTCTTCTTTTAAGATTGAAAAGAGACTTAATGTTTTTTTCTTTTATGAGATCAGTGCTTAAA
>NW_013796191.1:0-575 GCF_000517525.1 Limulus polyphemus | reverse complement strand
CCCGAACAACAAAATAAACAAGAAGAGAAATTACAGCAGTTGTTGGAGGAAGAAAGAAAATAAACAAGAAGAACGACAACAGCAATTGCAAGAAAATCTGCAACAGTGGCAGCTCGAACAGCAAAATAAACAATAAGAAAGATTACAGCAGCTGTTGGAGGAAAAAGAAAATAAACAAGAAGAACGAGAAAAAGAAACAAGAAGAGAGGACTACAGCAGTGGCAACTGGAACAAGAAAGGAAACAAGAAGTACAAATGGAAAACATTAGTAAATTTAAAAGCGAATTAGATACGTTAAAGGACGACTTTTTGTCTTTTACACAAGGAGGATACATTAACCATCGACTTAGCCAGCCCCAGACAGTGACAGGCCCTATCCGGACCCTGCGGCTAAACCCTAGTGCAGACATATTCAGTCCTGTTGAAGGTCACTTCCCAGATATGAATGTCAGTACTAGCAGTGATCCAGTACGAAGGAAGCCACAGGAATACGATGGGAAGGCACCGTGGGAAGCGTATAGAGCACAGTTTGAGCTACTGGCAGAGATGGGCGGATGGACAGAGGAGCAGAGGCC
>NW_013796190.1:0-596 GCF_000517525.1 Limulus polyphemus | reverse complement strand
TTCGTTTCTGATGAAGAGCTTGATTTAAACGCTCCAGTTGCTGACTATAGATCTCTGTATTGACAGTTCGCTGTGGACTGAGGAGTAAGAAATTAATTACTCCTTTGATGTTCCACCAAATGCAAAGCATCACTTTCTGCGGATGGAGTCCAGGTTTTGGGGTCGGGAGTTGGTTTTGTCTAGGTCTGAGCCATTGTTTTTAACGTTTATTATTCGCATATAGAATCCATTTTTCATCACAGGTGACACTTCTGTCCAAAAATGGTTCACGTGCATTACGCGCCAGAAGAGACGAAGCAACATTCACATGTTGGAAAGGATGATCGTCGGAGAGTTCGTGAGGCACCCAAACACCTTCTTTAAGGAGTTTTCCATATTCCTTAGGTGTTTACGTGTTGTTTTATGAGAGACATGCAATTTCAGGGCCATTTCACGAGTGTGTTCCCTTGGGTTAGACTCAAAAAGCGTCTTCAGAACATCAATATCAATTCCAACATGTCAGCCCCTGCCATCAGAAGTTTTAAGGCCAAAGTCACCTTAACGAAATTTGCTGAACCATCGTTGAGACTTACGAACATTCAAAACATTTCCATAAA
>NW_013796189.1:0-577 GCF_000517525.1 Limulus polyphemus | reverse complement strand
CGCCAAAAAGTTCCCTAACCTGAAGAGCCTGTGATGATGACAAATGGACTATGCTCTTCTCATAGAGGTCAGTTAAATGTTCTAGGAGAGAGAATGTCCTTTCTTTATAGTTGTATTTCTTGCATTAACATTGACTAGCTCTACCACCTGGAACACACCCAACAATGCCTCTTCCTTAAGTGTCTGCTCGCATTTAGAGCTTCCTTGGGGATGTTCTTTTATTCTACCCCAAATTATTTTCTCTGACATAGGGGTATTGTAGTTGACTTAAATGCTGTGATATGCAAATCAACAGATGCAGTAACACTTACCAGAATTTGGCCTTTGTTGCTTCCAAACGTCATTTTATCGAAGTTAACTACACATTTCCTCGGTTGTAAGTAGTCCAACACTAATATGCATTGGTCTTCAGTGTCAGCCAAGTATACTTTGTGTCTGTCCTTTATGCTCATGGGCTCAATAGTTACCTACACTGGACCCCACAACCCTGCATAATGTCTTGTCACACCACAGAGCTTCTTTATGACTTCTGGTACTCCTTTGTGATCTAGCACCTTGATACTCACAAGGGTTTGCT
>NW_013796188.1:0-577 GCF_000517525.1 Limulus polyphemus | reverse complement strand
TGTGCTCTAAACTGATCCCAAACCAGAAGAGAAGGTTTTCCTAATAGTCCACCAGGACGCCTTGACCATACATTTTGTAACCACAGTTTCATTCCATTTTCATCCATCCAGCCTTTTTGGTGGACATGAACAAATACACTTGTTAGAATTTTATCTTTAGGCTGGGTTTTTCTTTTAAATACCAAGAGAGGTGGCAGTTTTGTGCCATCAGCACAACAGGTCAGAACTGCTGTATAGTGGGTCTTTTCATGGCCAGTGGTTTTTATTGAGACTGTTTTAGACCCTTTGACAGCCATAGTCCTGTTGGATGGTACATCAAATGTGAGTGGAACTTCGTCCATGTTCCCTATTTGGCCTAGTTCAAAACAAGTTTTCTTTCATGCAGTTATAACAAATTTATGAAATTCTAATATTTTTTCTTCATAATCTGCAGGAATTTTCTGTGCAATGGATGTTTTTGTACGCATTGATAAACCCTGCCATTTCATAAACCTATAACACCAACCTTGTGTTCCTGCAAAGATCTGTATCCCTCGTTGTTTTGCTACTTTCCTGGCCTCATGAATTATCATTTTAG
>NW_013796187.1:0-1789 GCF_000517525.1 Limulus polyphemus | reverse complement strand
AATTACAGACACAAAAATTACAATTCAACAAAGTCTCTTAATTTTACGGGACGTATCTTCTTCCGTACTGGTCTCCGTCTCTTTGGCTTCTGCTTCACGTGGGGTTCATCTGCTTCATCAGGAAATGTTCTATCGTCGATAACAGTCACATCAGTGGTAGTAACTTCACCAAGAGCTTCACCGTTTCCCTTCTCAAAACTGAGTAGAGTTTCTTCTTTGATGGTGGCTTCTTCAGGTGGCACGTCTTCAGCAGCGTCATTTGTTCTGTTGTCCACTTCGTCACAACTGAAATGTCCTGGACCGTGATAATGCCAAAGCCTGTTGGCATGCACCACTTTTGGTTTACCTCGCCGACCACATTTTATCCGGAAAGTCACGTCTGAGAGACGATCCACTATGTCATATGGGCCTTCCCATGGAGAAGACAACTTAGGAAGGTATGGTTGTATAATCTCAGGAAGACCAAAGGGAAGTCCGTCTCCTGGTTTAATGCTGACTTCAATAGATCTCTTATCATAAGATAACTTCATGGAATCAGCAGACCTTTTTCAAGTTTGAACGCACTTGATGGTGGATATCATCCATCCTTTCCGATAACACTTTCACAAACTCTGACACTTTCTCAGGCAACTCTTCATAAGGTGGGCGTCCTGTTAACAGATCCACTGGCAACCGAAGTTCCCGACCAAACATCAACTTTGCTGGAGTGTATCCAGTGGTTTCATGCTCTGCTGTCCTATAGGCCATAAACAGTGGAGGGAGTAAGACATCCCAGTCATCTTGGCAGCTATTACAAAACTTTGCCAATTCCTGTCCCAATGTGCAGTTGTACTTTTCTGCCATCCCATCAGACTGTGGGTGAAGTGGCATTGTTCTGGTGTTTCGGATGCCAAACAACTTGCAGCATTTATGGAACACAGCTGATTCAAAGCTACGGCCTTGATCTGAATGCAAGTTCATATGGCATACTAAATCTGAAGAAGAAATCACTAATAGCCGAAGCTGCAGTTGTAGCTTCCTGATTTGGTATTGCATATGCCTCAGGCCACTTGACCTCAGGCCACTTGGTGAAATAATCCATCACCACACAAATGTACTTGTTTCCAGCACGAGTTTGGGGCAGAGGACCAGCAATGTCGACCGCTACTCTTTCCATTGGTGCACCAACTTGATATAACTTCTTTGGAGCACGTCCCTTATGCTTGGGTCCCCTTTTAGCACAACATGTACTGCATGTTCTGCACCATTTTTCCACATCTTGTCTCATACCTATTCAGTAAAATCTGTGTCATAGGTGACTCAATGTTTTCTTAACTCCGAGATGTCCTCCTGTTACAGTATTATGGGATTGACGCAACACGACTTCCCGTAACTTTTTTGGAATAACTGTTTGCCAGGTCGTCACTTTCCCATCTCCGGAGAAGAATACCATCTTCAAGTTTCAACTGGTCCCATTGTGCCCAATAGTTCTTTGTCACAGGGCTTAGACTAGACACCTTCTCCCAAGCAGGGCGCAAAACAGTTGCTTTTAGAAAATCAATTATTCGCTTCAAATCTTGGTCTTTCTCCTGTTCTGCTTTGATATCTATATTTGGTCCCACTTCACCATCGTCAACTATTTCAGTCGGCTTGACTTCAGATTGATGACACCTGGTTAGTTCAACCTCTCTTTTGCTGCAATGTCTGCAGTCATTTTGCAGGGTCTTCGACTCAGTCTATCAGCATTACCATGAGTATTTCCCTCTCCGTATTCAATATCATAATTATACCTCGTCCTGAACCTAGCCCT
>NW_013796186.1:0-701 GCF_000517525.1 Limulus polyphemus | reverse complement strand
TGTGACGGGGATTCGAACCCGCGACCCTCAGATTGTGAGTCGAGCGTCCTAACCACCTGGCCATGCCGGGCCAACATGTATTGCATGAACACTTAGTACATTTAACTTTTTCGCGGCCTTCTTGATAAAGTTCATCAAATTATCAACCGCATTTTATGAATAATTCAAACATTTGTTGCTCAAGATATTATTTTTTTTTACACAGATATAAAACTCATCTTGTTACAATCTTTTTCCACACTAGGTTCACTCTGGACTCATTGATCCGTCCACACAGTCTGGATTAAATTCATCAGAAGGATCGATGTTTTATTAAAGCAGCATGCACACAGTACATCCAACTTAGGGTAAAAAATACAAGCCCGAAAAGCTTTTTTACATTCATTACTCAAGTAATATAACACTCTACAGGTACGGTTAATTAAATACAATGATATTAACTTAAATTCATCCTGTCATATTCAGTCATGGACAGGATGTTAACGCTATACTAACTAGAATGCATAGAACCTCATAATTATTAACTCTGTATTGACTCCACTAGTAGCGTTAGTGTTAATCTAAACTTTGCATCAGATCCAAGTTGACTCCATTAGTAGCGCTAATGTTAATCTAAATTTCACATCAGATCAAAGTTGACTCCATTAATAGCATTAGTGTTAATCTAAACTTTGCATCAGCTCAAAGTTGACTCCATTAGT
>NW_013796185.1:0-576 GCF_000517525.1 Limulus polyphemus | reverse complement strand
CCTAGTCAGGGATATTTAATTGGTTTGTGCAGGGGTAGTTTGCCTAGTCAGGGATATTTAATTGGTATGTGCAGGGGTAGTTTGCCTAGTCAGGGATATTTAATTGGTTTGTGCAGGGGTAGTTTGCTTAGTCAGGGATATTTAATTGGTTTGTGCAGGGGTAGTTTACCTAGTCAGGTATATTTAATTGGTATGTGCTGGAATAGTTTGCCTAGTCCACTGAATTTTTAATTGGTATTGGCTGGAATAGTTTTCCTAGTCAGCTGAATGTTTAATTGGTATTTGCTGGAATAGTTTGCCTAGTCAGGGATATTTAATTGGTATTTGCTGGAATAGTTTGCCTAGTCAGGGATATTTAATTGGTATTTGCTGGAATAGTTTGCCTAGTCAGGGATATTTAATTGGTATTTGCTGGAATAGTTTGCCTAGTCAAGTAATTTTTAGTTGGTAATTACTGAAGTAATTTGCCTAGTCAGGGATTTTAATTAGTATTTGTTGGGGTAGTTTGTCTGATCAGAGATTATTAATTGGTACTTGATTGCGGTAGCTGCCTAGTCAAGTAATTTTTAGTTGGTA
>NW_013796184.1:0-752 GCF_000517525.1 Limulus polyphemus | reverse complement strand
TTTAGCCTTACTTGGTACAACTACTCCATAAACACCTAGGTGTAACTATAGTTACCGAATTTATAATCATCATACTCATCTTTAGCCTTACTTGGTACAATTACTCCATAAACAGCTAATTGTAACTCTAGTTACCGAATTTATAACCACCATACTCAACTTTAGCCATAAATGGTACAACTTCTCCTTGAACACCTAGGAGTAACTATAGTTACCGAATTTGTAACCACCATACTCATTTTTAGCGTTATTTGGTACAACAACTCCACGAACACAGAGGTGTAACTCCAGTTAGTGAATTTGTAACCCACATACTCATCTTTAGCTTTATTTGGTACAACAACTCCCCGAACACATAGGAGTAACTCTAATTCCGAATTTGTAACCACCATACTCATCTTTAGCCTTAATTGGTACAACTACTCCATAAACACCTAGGTGTAACTATAGTTACCGAATTTATAACCATCATACTCATCTTTAGCCTTCCTTGGTAACCCTACTCCATGAACACCTAGGTGTAACTCTAGTTACCGAATTTATAACCACCATACTCATCTTTAACGTTATTTGGTACAAAACTCCTCTAATTCTTAGGTGTAACTCTAGTTACCGAATATGTAACCACCATACTCATCTTTAGCCTTACTTGGTACAACTACTCCATAAACACATAGGTGTAAATAAAGTTACCGAATTTAAAACCACCATACTCATCTTTAACGTTATTTGGTACAGCAACTCCACGAACT
>NW_013796183.1:0-577 GCF_000517525.1 Limulus polyphemus | reverse complement strand
ATGCAGTTGTAAATGACGGTAATACAACTAACGTTGGAAGACTAACGATTTTGCTATCTTTATATACAGGCAGTCCACGTCATATGCATGAATACGCTCAAGATGCAATTCCATATGTTCGTCACTACGGGCGTCCAGACCTATTCATTACATTCACATGCAATCGGCGTGTCAATTATCATGTTGCGAAATATCAACCAGCCAAAGCTTTACAACGGCACGTGGCTTGCAGTAAAAAAATTAATGAGCAGCGTCGTAGAAGCAACAATCTTGACAGGATATTTCAAAGGTGAAGATGTCCTCATTCCTCGCATTCCTATGATTCCAACGGATATGCCATTTCAATTTAAGAGATTGCAATTCCCAATTCGATTGGCGTTTGCAATCACCATCAACAAAGCTCAAGGCCAATCTTTAGAATTGTGCGGTTTAGATCTAGACACGGATTACTTCTCACATGGACAATTATATGTTGCGTGTTCTAAAGACGGCAAACCAGACAATCTCTATATCTGCACAGACAATGGAACAACAAATAATATTGTATACCCACAAACATTGTGAAATTTAACATATT
>NW_013796182.1:0-576 GCF_000517525.1 Limulus polyphemus | reverse complement strand
AAAACAACTCCTGCAAAAATTTGTTGTGTCACTCCAGCTGTCTGTGCTTTATTTTGTTTATGTTTTGGCATTATTTATTGCTTTTAAGATTATCTTTCTTTTGCTTTTAAGGTTATATTTCTTTAAAAGAAGTATTTCTTTGCTAAGGGTCGCTTGCGTTCTTTCTTATATTTTTTTCTTTTTTATGAACACTATCCTTGGAGTTTAAAAATTCAGTTACATGGTTTATTTTTTGTAGTCTTTCTCAAGTAGGAGTAAGTGTTGTACATAATAAATACCCTGACATCAACAAGCCCCGTAAAAAGAAAAGTAGCTTAAGCACAGTGTCTAAGGATGCTAAAAGAATGAAGGTGTGTAGGTCTGCTAAAGATTATGAAAGCTCTGAATCGGTTGAAGGTGTGAGGCCGGGCCCCTCAAGCAATACTGGAGGAAATGAGGCATCCACGAGCTCCACACCATTAGAAACATACTTTGTTGGTCAGGAACAACCTTCCACCAGTCAAGAGCGTGTGGCCCGCTTCAAAGCCCGGCAGTCTGAAGTCGAAAAAGAAAAACATTTGGCCTGTGACAGAGAGT
>NW_013796181.1:0-578 GCF_000517525.1 Limulus polyphemus | reverse complement strand
GACGTCTGCATAATTTGCCAAAAGTTCTTTTACCTGAAAAAGCCTGTGATGATGGCAAATGGACTATGCTCTTCTTATAGAGGTCAGTTAAATGTTCTGGAAGTATATGTCCTTTCTTTATAGTTGTATTTCTTGCTTTAACATTGACTGGCTCTACCTCCTGGCACACACCCAACAATGCCCCTTCCTTAAGTGTCTGCTCACATTTATAGAAATTGGCCACTGTTATAGGTACTACTTGATGACCTCCACAAGTGACTTTCCAATCTTCAAATCTGCTGGCCTGGATGGGTCTTCCACTGCTTCCACAAGCATTGGGCTTTGTTGGGGACGATCTTTTATCCTACCCCAAATTATCTTCTCTGACATAGGGGGTATTGTAGTGACTTAAGTGCTGTGACATGCAGATCAACGGATGCAGCAACACTTACTGGAATCTGGCCTTTGTTGTTTCCAAACGTCATTTTATCGAAGTTAACTACACACTTCCTCAGTAGTAAATAGTCCAGTCCTAATATGCATTGGTCTTCAATGTCAGCCAAGTATACTTTCTGTCTGTTCTTCATGCCCATGAGCTC
>NW_013796180.1:0-1211 GCF_000517525.1 Limulus polyphemus | reverse complement strand
TAAGCTTGTATCCACTTTAATGTTACAGTAGACAGGTATATTCTAAATAAGCTTGTAGCCACTTTAATGTTACTGTAGACAGGTGTATTCTAAATAAGCTTATATCTGTTTTAGTATTACTATGTATTACTTGTGTCCACTTTAATAATTAAAGTGTATGTTGACTGATGTTTTCTGATTTTCGTAAAAAGCGTGTAAAGCGAAGGAAACTAAAACCTAAACACTCTGGATACTTCTAGATGCCTGGGAGAAATTTATTGTAACATCCAATAGAAACGTGGCTGTCATAGAAGGTCTACTTCCGGCAAGTGTCTACCGTTTCCGTGTTGCTGCTGAAAATTCTATAGGGCGTAGCAACTACAGCCCAATTGGTACTGGAGAAACAGATGAAGAAGGTATTTTTTGTATTTTAAGGTCGTATTTCTTTTTGTCTATTGGTGGAACCGAAACTTGTTGTTATGTGCTCTAATAAACAAACATATCATTACTTGTTTACCGTTAGGCCTCTAATAAACAGACACATCATTACTTGTTTACCGTTAGGCCTCTAATAAACAGACATATCATTACTTGTTTACCGTTAGGCCTCTAATAAACTGACATATCATTACTTGTTTACCGTTAGGCCTCTAATAAACTGACATATCATCACTTGTTTATCGTTAGGTCTCTAATAAACTGACATATCATTACTTGTTTACCGTTAGGCCTCTAGTAAACTGACATATCATTACTTGTTTACCATTGGGTCTCTAGTAAACTGACATATCATTACTTGTTTACCGTTAGGCCTCTATTAAACAAACATATCATTACTTTTACCGTTAGGTCTCTAGTTAACTGACATATCATTACTTGTTTACCATTGGGTCTCTTATAAACTGACATATCATCACTTGTTTACCGTTAGGCCTCTAATAAACTGATATATCATTACTTCTTTACCGTTAGGCCTCTAATAAACTGACATATCATTACTTGTTTACCATTAGGCCTCTAATAAACTGACATATCATTACTTGTTTATCGTTAGGCCTCTAATAAACAGACATATCATTACTTGTTTACCGTTAGGCCTCTAATAAACAGACATATCATTACTTGTTTACCGTTAGGCCTCTAATAAACTGACATATCATTACTTGTTTACCGTTAGGTCTCTAATAAACAGACATATCATCACTTGTTTACCGTTAAGCCTCTAATAAACT
>NW_013796179.1:0-579 GCF_000517525.1 Limulus polyphemus | reverse complement strand
ACTAGATTTTGTTGACATTTATAACGGTATTTTTAGTCCTTCTTCCGCAAGATTTTGTTAACTTTAATGACGATCTTTTTAGTCCTTCTTCCACAATATTTTTCCGACTGTTATAACGGTCTTTTAGTTTTTCTTCCACTAGATTTTTTCGAGTTTGATAAGGGTATTTTTAGTCTATCTTGCACTAGATTTTGTTGACATATGATAACAGTATTTTTAGTCCTTCTTCCGCAAGATTTTGTTAACTTCAATGACGATATTTTTAGTCCTTCTTCCACTAGATTTTGTTGATTTTAACAACGGTCTTTTTAGTCCTTCTTACACTAGATTTTGATGACTTTGAATAACGGTCTTTTTTTCCTTCTTACATTCGATTTTTTAGACTTTAATTACGGTCTTTTTAGTAATTATTACCCTAGATTTTTTGACATTCATAATGGTATTTTTAGAATTTCTTAAACTAGATTTTTTAACTTTCATAACTGGTTTTTTAGTCTTTCTTACTGTAGATTTCAATGACTTACATAATTGTCTCTTTAGTCCTTCTTGCACTAGATTTTTTCGACTCTTATAACGGTC
>NW_013796178.1:0-577 GCF_000517525.1 Limulus polyphemus | reverse complement strand
TCCATTACAGACATGATGTATTATATTTTATACACATAATCCATTACAGCCATGATGTATTATACTTTACACACATAATCCATTACAGGTATGATGTATTATATTTTATACACAGTACATTACAGCCATGATGTATTATATTTTACACACACAGTTTATTACAGACATGATGTATTATATTTTATACACAGTACATTACAGCCATGATGTATTATATTTTACACACACAGTCCATTAGAGACATGATGTATTATATTGTATACACATAATCCATTACAGCTATGATGTATTATATTTTATACACATAGTCTATTACAGCTATGATGTATTATATTTTACACACACTAAACAACTGCATGGTTTGTCTCTAGTACTGTTTTTGTACTTTCATGTATTTTTAAGTTACAGTTACTTAAATTTGTTCCCACAAACTGCTCAACTGTAAGGTTTCCCTCCTATGTATAATATGTTATTTTAGGTTATTCACTGTTTAACATTTCTTTCTACACATTACAAAACTGTATTGTTTATCACTAATATATCTAGTGACAGACTGCATGGAAGGAAGCTAGTTAAC
>NW_013796177.1:0-577 GCF_000517525.1 Limulus polyphemus | reverse complement strand
AATTCTTTATCTTCTTATTGACAGGACACAGTATTATTAAATCTTGTGTCTTCTTATTGACAGTACACAGTATTGATAAATCCAGTATCTTCTTATTGACAGGATACAATTTTGTTAAATTATGTGTCTTCTTATTGACAGTACACAGTATTGATAAATCCTGTATTTTCTATTGACAGGACACAGTATTGATAAATCCTGTATCTTCTTATTGAGAGGACTCAGTATCGTTAAATCTTGTGGCTTGTTATTGATAGTACACAGTATCATTAAATCTTATGACTTGTTATGATAGTACACAGTATCGTTAAATCTTTTGTCTTTTTATTGACAGTACAAAGTATTGATAAATTCTTTATCTTCTTATTGACAGGACACAGTATTATTAAATCTTGTGGCTTGTTATTGACAGTACACAGTATTGATAAATCCTTTATCTTCTTATTGACAGGACACAATATTGTTAAATTTTGTGTCTTCTTATTGACAGTACACAGTATTGATAAATACTGTATCTTCTTATTGACAGGACTCAGTATTGTTAAATCTTGTGTATTTTAATGACAGTACACAGTAT
>NW_013796176.1:0-1636 GCF_000517525.1 Limulus polyphemus | reverse complement strand
GATACTGTGTACTGTCAATAAGAAGACACAAGATTTAACGATACTGTGTACTATCAATAAGAAGACAATATTTACAAATACTGTGTACTGTCAATAAGCAGACACAAGATTTATCAATACCGTTTAATCTCAATAAGAAGACACAAGATTTAAAAATAATATGTGCTATCAAAAATAAGACAAGATTTACCAATACTGTGTACTGTCAATAAGAAGACACAAGATTTAACAATACTATGTACTATCAAAAAGAAGACAAGATTTACCAATACTGTGTACTGTCAATAAGCAGACACAAGATTTATCAATACCGTTTACTCTCAATAAGAAGACACAAGATTTAACAATACTATGTACTATCAAAAAGAAGAAAATATTTAACGATACTGTGTACTGTCAATAAAAAGACAAAAGATTTAACAATACTGTGTAATGTCAATAAGAAGATAAAGGATTTATCAATACTGTGTACTGTCAATAAGAATATAAATGATTTATCAATACTGTGTACTGTCAATAAGAAGACACAAGATTTAACAAAACTGTGTCCTGTCAATAAGAAGATACAGGATTTATCAATACTGTGTCCTGTCAATAAGAAGATACAGGATTTATCAATACAGTGTCCTGTCAATAAGAAGACACAAGATTTAACGATACTGTGTACTGTCAATAAGAAGACACAAGATTTAACAATACTGTGTCCTGTCAATAAGAAGTTACAGGATTTATCAATACTGTGTACTGTCAATAAGAAGACACAAGATTTAACGATACTGTGTACTATCAATAAGAAGACACAAGACTTAACAATACTGAGTCCTGTCAATAAGAATATACAGGATTTATCAATACTGTGTACTGTCAATAAGAAGACACAAGATTTAACGATACTGTGTACTATCAATAAGAAGATAATATTTACCAATACTGTGTACTGTCAATAAGCAGACACAAGATTTATCAATACCGTTTAATCTCAATAAGAAGACACAAGATTTAACAATACTATGTACTATCAAAAAGAAGACAAGATTTACCAATACTGTGTACTGTCAATAAGTAGACACAAGATTTATCAATACCGTTTACTCTCAATAAGAAGACAGAAGATTTAACAATACTATGTACTATCAAAAAGAAGAAAAGATTTAACGATACTGTGTACTGTCAATAAAAAGACACAAGATTTAACGACAGGTCCAGGTATTATTAAATCTTGTGTCTTCTTATTGACAGTACACAGTATTGATAAATCCTGTATCTTCTTATTGACAGGACACAGTATTGTTAAATCTTGTGTATTCTTATTGACAATACACAGTATTGATAAATCCTTTATCTTCTTATTGATACTGTGTACTGTCAATAAGAAGACACAAAATTTATCAATACTATGTAATGTCAATAAGAAGACACATAATTTAATAATACTGAGTTCTTTCAATAAGAAGATACAGGATTTACCAATACTGTGTACTGTCAATAAGTAGACACAAGATTTAACGATACTGTGACTATCATAACAAGTCATAAGATTTAATGATACTGTGTACTATCAATAACAAGCCACAAGATTTAACGATACTGTGTACTGTCAGTAAAAAGCACAAGATTTAACAATACTGAGTTCTGT
>NW_013796175.1:0-744 GCF_000517525.1 Limulus polyphemus | reverse complement strand
CCATAAGTTCCATGCTACTTCACTGAACATCGATAACGATATCCATATAAGTTAGATATTTATATAAGCTAATCTACTCGAAAGTGCATAATCACTGTATATAGTCTAGTTTGAACTTATAGCTTTGTTTTTATATCATAACCTTGACCTTAGGTTCGGTTGATGGTAGTTTTGGGTCAGCTTGGGATCTTTCATACGTCACAGATTGTACTGTCCTGAACTTATTGTCGATATTCTATCATTATGTAATATGACACTCCGTAAACATACCGCTGTGCTACTGGGGGGGGGGCGCTCCATTTTATTGCTGTTTATTTATTTGTTTCAAAAATTCGTGCAAAGATATACAAGGACTGCCTGCGTTAGTCGTCCTTAATTTTAAGCTGATAGATTACTCAAATAGAATAGTGTGATTTGACCGTCACTCTTATAACGCATACATGTCCAAAAAGTGCAGGGAAGACTTTCAGATGCACTGTTCGGCACGCTATCCACTAAACCAGGATGGCTTAAGCTTTGTTTTCTATAGTGTTAAAATGTGATGTGTTTAATCACTGCTAAGCTGTTCTATCTACATGCTTTGAAACTGTGTTTATATGTGCTACAGAAAAATGGTCATACTAAAACGATTTTTGATATCCAAATCATAAACTCGCGGTGGAAAGGAATTTATCAGTAATACATTTTGGCATTATTTTGCGAATATTTTGACAGTAATATGGGTCAACTAGGGGAACCAGAATC
>NW_013796174.1:0-608 GCF_000517525.1 Limulus polyphemus | reverse complement strand
TTTTTTATTACAATGACACGGTACTGGAGTTCATAATTACACCTTGTGTTTTTTATTACAATGACACGGTACTGGAGTTCATGATTACACCTTGTGTTTTTTATTACAATGACACGGTACTGGAGTTCATAATTACACTTTGGGTTTTTTATTACAATGACACGGTACTGGAGTTCATGATTACACCTTGTGTTTTTTATTACAATGACACGGTACTGGAGTTCATAATTACACCTTGTGTTTTTTATTACAATGACACGGTACTGGAGTTCATAATTACACCTTTTTATTTATTTTATTTATTTTTGCCTAAAGCTGCAGAATGTGTTATCTGTGCTAATCCATGAGTTATCTGTGCTAATCCATTGCGGGAACTGAAGCACGAAATTTCAAACTGGAAAGCCTGGTGTGGTTAGGTGGTTAGCTTTCTCATGTGCTGACTGTAAAGTTTAAGCCTGCGATGTTCTTGTAAAAACGTTCCGGATTTTGAGCTGCGGACATATTATAAAATGGTAGTTAACCCTGTTTCTGTTTGTAAAAAGTATGCCTGCTTCTAAATTCAGGTAAATATTAACTAATCGATGAACCTAAAAACAAGTCAGTAAAAT
>NW_013796173.1:0-577 GCF_000517525.1 Limulus polyphemus | reverse complement strand
TAGACTTAGTATTTTGACTTCACAAACATCTAATTTGAACCAGTGCTGCATTCAACATACCACGTGACACAGAAAAATAGATGTTTATCCGTTGTTTTTTTAAATTGAGAAATTGAGTAATATATAATTCTAAAATTTGAATTATAATCTACAGTTTGATACCAAACTTATTAACATAAATTCATGAAATAGTAGTTCAATAAAATTTTGAATGTGAGTCAACAAACGAGATGACATGGCCTTTCACCTATGACCCATATCGAAAGGGTTAACACATTCTGGTGGATATAATACCTAAATCGTACAGAGATCTGTTTTTATTCAAACCTGCAAGAGTAAAGAAAATATCAAAAGCTAGTGTGTTTTGTCATGTAATAAAGGTCTTCCATCTGTAATAAGAGAAAATTTACATGATTTGTAAAATCAGTTGACAATTGTATATATATATTTTGTTGACTTTAAAGTTAGATAACATGAAAATTAATATTTTTAGCCAGAAAAGGTCAAATATAGCTATTGTACATTTTGAGTATGGTGGATGTATTAAACCCTGTATTTACCACCTAAGTAATTCTCA
>NW_013796172.1:0-1257 GCF_000517525.1 Limulus polyphemus | reverse complement strand
CTGATGATACAGTGCTACTGGCAGAGTTAGAGGAAGCATTACAAAGAATAATGGACTTAGTGAGTAGAAGTTTAGAGAATGGGTTGAGTATTAATGTAAAGAAGAAAAAAACCATGGTTGCGAGGATAGATGTAAAACAAAAAGTTAGTTGACATCAAAGTGAATGGTCACACAATAGAACAAGTGTGTGTACGTGTGGCAACTAATAACTGAAGATGGTAAATGTGAGGCAGAAGTCAAGAGACAGATTATAATTGCAAGAGCAAATTTCATTCGTATGAAAGATGTATTAACAACAAGAAACATTAGGTTAAAGACAAAGAAGGAACTTATAAAATATTATATACTATCCATTTTCCTGTATGCTACAGAGACTTGGACACTAACCAAAGTACTCTGGAACAAAATAGAGCTGTTGTAAATGTGTATGCTTAGAAGGATGTTGAAAATACCATATACAGAGTATAAAACAAATAAAGAAATATTGGAAATGGCTAAAACAAAGCATACACTAACAACAGACATACAAAAAAAGAAAGTGTCAGTATTTTGGACATATCCGAACAAATAAGTTCCAAAGAACTTTGATGGAAAGCAAGATAGAGGGCTGTAGAAATAGAGATCAACCACAGAGAAAATGGGTCACACGTGTCATGTAGTGATTGTGTGAGCTTTCTAACTATGTGATAAGAGCCATACCCAAGCTGGTCAATGTGTTTCCCATGGGAAAGAAGTTTGTACTCAAAGAGAAATGAACAATTTTGTGTACAGAAAACAACGTAATGTAGTACGTCATTTGATAGATGAAAACTTTGTGTTTCTATTGGTTATAGATAATATAGTATTAAAGGTAAGAGAACTATTGACAAATCCTGAAAGAAAGGATGCGACAGGTGGGTATGGCAAGAGAGGTCTGATTTTCTATTTGATGGCTCTGTAACCAAACAAGGTTGAAGGCTATGAAAATTATGCTTTGCCTGAGTGATGACAATATTATAATGAGTAATTTATGTTAAATTTCATACTTATTGGAGGGGTGGTGAATATATTAGAGAAGAGGGAATGCCTAGAGAAAAAATAAATGTCATTTCTCACACTAGGGGAAATTCGGGATTCTTTTAAATATTGCCTTATAAAACTAAGAACTTAAAACTTATATACTATTAAAATATGGGTAATTAGCTATGATATTATGCTATATTAACTGGTATAATATTAACAAAAAGTAGTTTAATTAAATTTTGAATGTAACTTACT
>NW_013796171.1:0-577 GCF_000517525.1 Limulus polyphemus | reverse complement strand
AACATGTCGATGTCCTCTTTAACACCTCCCACTTTTGCATATGTTTTCCCATTAAGATGGTGTTGCAGTGAATGAAAAAGATGGTAATCTGATGGTGCCATATCTGCAGAATATGGTGGGTGGGGAAGAACTTCCCAACCCAACTCCATAATCTTGTGTTTTGTCAAAAATGCCGCATGAGGACGTGCATTGTCGTGGAGAAGAACACCTTTCTGAGTGACAAGTGAAGGGCATTTCTGATGAAGGGCTTGATTTAAACGTTCTAGTTGATGACTATAGATCTCTGCATTGACAGTTCGCTGTGGATTGAGGAGTTCATAATGAATTACTCCTTTGATGTCCCATCAAATTCATAGCATAACTTTCTGCAGATGGAATCCAGGTTTTGGGGTCAGGAGTGGTTTTTGTCTAGGATTGAGCCATTGTTTTTGGCTTTTAATATTCACATAGAGAATCCATTTTTCATCACCGGTGACAATTCTGTCAAAAAATGATTCACGCTCATTATGAGCCAGAAGAGATAAAGCAACATTAACACGTTGGTAACAATGATCATTGGAGAGTTTGCGAGGCACCC
>NW_013796170.1:0-577 GCF_000517525.1 Limulus polyphemus | reverse complement strand
AGTAATTGTTTGTATATAAGCGCAAAGCTACATAATGAGCTATTTGCGCTGTATAGCGTCGAGTAGCGAGCCTCTAAGTTTAGCGTTATAATCATGTTAGGGTATGGATCAAATGGTCTATGGTTCGGGTCCCGAAACCGTAAAGTCGCGTTCCACACATTGGGGCCATGAGTAGGATATGAGAGTGACGGTCCCACTATTCGATCAGTGCTGTTGGCTAACTATTTTCCTTCTAGTCCACTAGTTCAAAAGTATGGACGGCTAATACAGGTAGCCTTTGTGTAGGTTTCGCGCAAATATCGAAACAAACAAATGAGTTGTATCCAAACAATCGGAATTTTATATTTCCTACTGTTCGCACATTACGTGTAAAAAAATTAATGATTGTATGGTTCAATTAGAGAAGTTTGAGTAAAACTCTCTCTCTCTCTCAGGAGATTGTGCGATATGATTGCGTAAAATCGTTTTTAAGATGACGAAAAAAACAGTGAACTAACTTTACATGTAGGAATCGCTATTGTATTTGATGTGATATTTTCAGTCCACTTAAATATATCGTTACTGGATGAAACTAAGA
>NW_013796169.1:0-571 GCF_000517525.1 Limulus polyphemus | reverse complement strand
ATTTTATAAAGAAAACATCATGGCCTTTTAGATGTTGGGATTTTGTTTGAATAATCTTATTTTTCAAGTTCTACTTTGTTTACAAAATAACTAGAAAAAAAAATAAAAACAATAACAGTAAAATAAATGCTAGCCGAAATTTTGTTAACAGATTACGGAATAACCACTGGGAATTGTGATGAAAAGATGTCCATTTTGAAAGTCTTACACCAAAGGCAACTTTGTGTCGAAATATGAGGAAAAACAATTTTTTTCAAAATTTGCGAAAAACCATGGGCTATGCCTTGGGTTTTTGGTGAAAATATGAGTTTTTTTTTGGAAAAGGGAGAAAGAACTTTTTTTAAACAAAGTTAATGTATAAATATCGGATAGTCCTTAATTCGTCCGAAAACTTAAAATTGAGACAATATAACATTGACGAAAAATATTATGTCCCGTGAAGAGATGAAAGAATAAAACTTTCGCTAACCTAGAGTAAAAGCAATCCGAAAGCTGAGTTTATTTTATAAGAAGACGTCATGGCCTTTTAGAGGTTGGGATTTTGTTTGAATAATCATATATTTCAAGTTCT
>NW_013796168.1:0-578 GCF_000517525.1 Limulus polyphemus | reverse complement strand
GCATCGTAAGAAGGTGAAACTTCGCATGATACTGTGGAACGAACTAGTGAATATACGCAGCAAAAAAGGTTAAGATCCATCAATTTAGAACCCTCTGATAGCATGAAAGATATAACAGAGCAATATCAAAAAGCTTCACTGCATTACACATTCTCTTTCAGAAAGCCAATAAGGTAGTAACAAAATGGACCACAAAAGTCTCAAGAATGATAACATGAACCTAGAGTTTTGCATGTAAATACGCAAGTACGCAAAGAACGTTCAAAAAAAAATTCGAGAAGATTAGTCCAAATGGAACGAAGTACTGGTACAAAACGCAAAACCTTCCATAACTTCCTTAAAACGAATAGTAGAAAGTTGAAACTCTGCATATAACTGCGCAACGATAGAGTGTACCTACATAACAAATTTGGTGAATGATAATCAATTCAGAATCCTCTGGTAACAATAAATCGAGAAACAATCGGTAACAAAAAGCTTCAGTGCAGTACACATACGATTTCATGAAGCCATAAAAAGAGTAACATAAAACGACCACAAAAATCGTAAAACTAAAACTAATAATCTAGAATTTTGTT
>NW_013796167.1:0-962 GCF_000517525.1 Limulus polyphemus | reverse complement strand
TGTCCACTAGATTTTGTTTTTTAGTCTTCCTTCCGACCTTTATAACAGTCGACAAAATATAGTTTAAGAAGAATTAAAAATACCATTAGAAAGACAATAAAATATAGCGTAAAGATTTTGTTGACATTGATAAGGGTCCTATTAGTCAGTTTTCCACCAGATATTTTTGACCTTTTAAACGTGTTATTAGTTTTCTTCCACTCGATTTTTTCGACTTTCATAACTGTCTTTTTAGGCTTTCTTAGACTAGATATTTTCGACTTTGATAGAAGTATTTTTAGTGTTTCCATTGATATGGGTCGTTTTAGTCAGTTTTCAACCATATTTGGTCGACTGTTATAACGGATTTTTGGTCTTCCTTCCTCCTCAACAAAATCTAGAGGAATGAAGACTAAAGGACCTTTATAACAGTCGACAAAATATAGTTTAAGAAGGATTAAAAATACCATTATGAAAGTCATTAAAATATAGTGTAAGAAAGACTAATAATACCGCTATCACAGACGAAAATATCTAGTCTAAAAAGGCCTAAAAAGACAGTTATGAAAGTCGACAAAATTAGAGTGGAAGAAAACTAATAACACGTTTTCAAAGTCAAGAAAATCCAGTGGAAAACGGACTAAAAAGACCCTTATTAATGTCAGCAAAATCTGGAGGAAAGAAGACTAAAAGTCCGTTATAACAGTCGACAAAATATAGTTGAAAACTGACTAAAACGACCCATATCAATGTCAACAAAATCTAGTGGAAGGAGGACTAAAAGACCGTTATAACAGTCGACTAAATAAAGTTTAAGAAGGATTAAAATACAATTATGAAAGTCATTAAAATATAGTTTAAGAAAGACTAAAAATACCGCTTTCAAAGTTGAAAATATCTAATCTAAGAAGGCCTAAATAGACTGTTATGAAAGTCGACAATATCGAGTGGACGAAAACTAAAAACATGTTTTCAAAGTCAAC
>NW_013796166.1:0-773 GCF_000517525.1 Limulus polyphemus | reverse complement strand
AGTCCGGAATATAAGTGATAGAATACACTTGTATTGTTAGTTGGGTATAGTCCGGAATATAAGTGATAGAATACACTTGTATCGTTAGTCGAGTATAGTCCGGAATATAAGTGATAGATTACACTTGTATTGTTAGTCGAGTATAGTCCAGGAATATAAGTGATAGAATACACTTGTATTGTTAGTTGGGTATAGTCCGGAATATAAGTGATGATGGGTTAATGTAGGTGATACCAACTGTGCTGATAGAATATATTTGTTCTGTAATGTGCAAACTGGTTATTTGATAAGATACTATTTAAAATAAGTGCTTCTGGAATTTACGTTTGGTTGGAATTTCCGGCAAAGCTACATGAGGGCTATCTGCGCTAGCCGTCCATAATTTAGCAGTGAAGGACTAGAGGGAAGACAGTTAATCATCACCACCCACCGCCAACTCTTCAGCTACTCTTTTAACGACGAATATTCACATTATAATGCCTCCACGGCTGAAAGGGCGAGCATGTTCGGTGGGATGCGGAATTCAAACCTGCGATTTACAAATTGCGAGTCGAGCGCCCTAACTATCTAGCCGTGCCAGGCCTTTACTCTAATAATGTGGTTTCGTAGTTTTGTTATTCTTCAGAAGTCGTTTGTATTATTGAATAAACTTGTAGAAAATACATTTCTGGAAAGTTAACATTAGCGAAATTTGTGAAAATAAATAAAACAAATTACACAGGTCTGCAAATTTAAACTTCATAAAAGTTGTTTTGGTTTTAATAACAGAATTT
>NW_013796165.1:0-577 GCF_000517525.1 Limulus polyphemus | reverse complement strand
CATCTAAGGTCTGATAGATTGATTTACTCTAATCCTACCTAAAAGAATTTCAATTTGAAGGGAGGCTGGTAGAAATTTTGATGAGTGATAAAATCGAATTTAGTATACGCCCGTCCCTCGCTCGGTATTGCTGGCGCACAAAATATAGCTAATAAAAAGGAGAAAAAGGTCTCATAGATTAATTTACTCTAATCCTACCTAAAAGAGTTTCAAGTGCCGCGGCTATTGAGGATTCTTCCTAGTTTACTGTATTTTAAGGCAGTCTCATTTTAACTTTATTGTGTACTATTAAACGTTCATTTTATTTCATTAATATATCCGTGTGGATACTAACATAAGTGTCGTCCTAATCTTAATAATAACAATTAGTGTTAGTGTTAGTAAAAGTTCTGATAGACTTTAAAAGTCTTTGATCAGATCGGTTTATGCAGGATAAGGCTTTTATTTGACCATATTATATTAAATCCGTTAGGGTTAGTAAAAGTTTTGATAGACCTTAAATGTCGTTGATCAGATCAGTTAATGCAGGACGAGGGTTTTATTTTATTATATTAGATTAAATATGTTAGGGTTAGTA
>NW_013796164.1:0-1522 GCF_000517525.1 Limulus polyphemus | reverse complement strand
CTGTTACTTCCAAGTGGATCACATGTACTAAACTGTGGTCCATGCTGCTACTACCAAGTGGATAACATGTACTAAACTGTGGTCCATGCTGCTACTACCAAGTGGATCACATGTACTAAACTGTGGTCCATGCTGCTACTACCAAGTGGATCACATGTACTAAACTGTGGTCCATGCTGCTACTACCAAGTGGATAACATGTACTAAACTGTGGTCCATGCTAGATACACAAATTGGACGACTGGACCATGGCATTATTAGGCAAGAGCTTTATCATATGAAAATGATGCTGGTAAGAAACTTTTTGTTGTTTTCTCCATGTTATATTAAAAGATCAGTTTTATAAGATGTCATTTTAACATGAATTCATAAAAACAAAAACTTGCTAAGTTTTGAAGAAAATTAGCATAAGGTTGACCAATAGAACTAATAACTTTTATAAATATTTCCACCTGACATTCTTAGGAGGTGATAGAATTTTCCCAGTAATTATAGGCCTATTAGTCCTAAACAGTGGTTGAAGTAGGATTTTGATAGTAGGTGGATCCACTTTGTAGTAGAAGCATGGATCACAGTTTAGTACATGTCATGCACTTGTTAGTAACAGCATGGACCACAGTTTAGTATATGTCATGCACTTGTTAGTAACAGCATGGATCACAGTTTAGTACATGTCATGCACTTGTTAGTAACATCAGTTTAAGAGATGCTACTACTCTTCTAAACCACAACATACTCACTTTCTGATATTCTGAAAATTATATTAATTCACATTTTAAAAGTCTGCACTAAAAAAAGACACCAGTTATTTTTTCCTGATTATAAAAGGCTACAAATGTGTTTTAATTCAACCTTTCTAATTTTTAAGTTATAGAGAACGTACATCTTTAAATATCATAATATTAATTCATGGTACCACTGGTAAAAAAAGAATACAAGATGTTACATTCTAAACAGTAAAATTGTGGAATAGTTAGGAAACTTATTTTAACTTCCTTTCAAAAATCTTTAAACATTCACTACCTGTAACAGTAAAATTTCCTTTTAACTACAAGGTGTCTTAACAACTGTACATTGTAAAAATATGCAGGTAATGATTTGATTTTATTCAACTCAAAACTGAAACATGTTGCTCTTACTTTTTTCTTTTTGAACATGAAATGATGAATAACATGCCTAATACTAATAGTAAAAGGTATAATGTAAAGTTTTCAGTATTGTTTTAGTTTTATCATGTTGTTCTTGTCGTTTTGAATGTGTTTTCAATTACTTATATGAAATACTCACTCCAATACCTAACAGTAACACACATATTGTACGTTTTTGATTAAATTAATATCTCAACAACACTAACTACACAAACTAGAATACATAAATTAACAACTTCCAAACACCTAAATTATTCAGAATACTAATAACGTTTTTTTTTAATTACAAACAATTTCAGAGGAATGTGGGGAAAGTAATTAATAAATTCGAACTAGTGTATTTAAGTGTTTTACACTCACAAACGCTCCCCCCC
>NW_013796163.1:0-575 GCF_000517525.1 Limulus polyphemus | reverse complement strand
AAAATTGACACGCTGAACTTACTCAGGGTGACCCGGGGAGTGTCCTTATCTATATGGTGTAGTCCTCTCCCTCAGAGAGAGAGTTCAAATGAGGGCTAAATCGCCCTCTGAATGTAACCGGAGAATGATTGGGGCTCAGAATTAGGTTTTTAGGGTCGCTGAAGTTGAATATTTTATCCGATTTTGCGTTTCTGGCCCCGGTCAGGATCTCTGTGGTGTCATTTTTAATTTTATATGTACATCTTTGTCCACCTAACACCTCCCATAGTTTGGAGCTATCAGGACCAAAAAAACTTATTTTACAGTGTCTTGTTCTCAATACTTTTACATTCGTCTAACTTACCTATTCTTTAACCTTAAATAAGAACTATTAACAATAACGCGCCGTACTATTAAAACAACCCTTTGTACGATGTGCTCATATCCGACATATAGTTACTCGATGCATACAAACGTTTAATGAAAAACGTCATAACTCTGATATATTTAAACTTTAAAGTATAATTTCATAATCTCCATGTTTGTATTTAAAACTAACAAACTGCAAACTGACATAAATCCGATGACGAGGAACC
>NW_013796162.1:0-576 GCF_000517525.1 Limulus polyphemus | reverse complement strand
AATTGAGTCAAGCACAGTAGTGACCATAAGTAAAGTGCGTGAATCGTTGTGAATTATAGCGTGTGTTTAAGTTAAAGTGACTGTGGAAATTAAGTGTATTGCAAAAATGAGTTGAGAAAGAATATACTAGTTTTATTTAAGAAAGAACTTGTATCACTGAAATTTCTCGGAAAGAATTTCTATGGCAATTAACAAACGAACACAGAGACGTAACAAACTGGTGTCAGAAGTGGGCTAAAAAAAAGAAGATGGAAACGAGAGGTGGTAAATCAAACTACATCTTAACAGATTTGATGACAGCAATACAAGAACAGCAAAAGAAACAAGAAGAACGAGAAAGTAAACAAGAACAACGAGAAAAGAAACAAGAAGAGAGATCACAGCAGTTGTTGGAGGAAAAAGAAAGAAACGAGAAAAGAAACAAGAAGAGAGGCAACAACAGTGGCAAGAAAACCTGAAACAGTGGCAGCTCGAACAGCAAAATAAACAAGAGAGATTACAGCAGTTGTTGGAGGAAAAAGAAAAGAAACAATAAAAACGAGAAAAGAAACAAGAAGAGGGACAACAGCAGTGGCA
>NW_013796161.1:0-576 GCF_000517525.1 Limulus polyphemus | reverse complement strand
AAACATCATGAGAAAAAAATCTTTATAAAATAGTATAAAATAACGTTAGCAAATAGTTTCTACAAATATTTACGTGTTGTTTAGTAGCTTATAGAAATATTTTACACAGTCAGATATTTTTTGTATTAATATTTGTTTATCAGCTTAGAGTGCATTGTAATTTAATAAATATAAACAGATAATGAAACCACTTTTTAGAAATTCCGCTTTCGAACCGAGAGACTAGGAATTTCTGTATTAATTAAGGTTTTAGTTTTTATTATATATATATATAATTACCTATGTAACAAAAGCAATAAAATGTATTTTCACGTATAATCATATTATGCTTTGGTTTCGAAATTTAGCTTCTTAGTGATGCAAACGAAACACATAACTCAACCTGATATGCATTTGCTGTCTACTATGTGCTTTAGAAATATATTTATAATTGATTGTGAAACATAAGTACCCTAGTAAAAGTAGATATAAATATATAACTTGGAAAAATAATTCTTCAGAGTTAAAATATTGTAGATACTACTTTGTGATATAATAGCTCTATGTCTAGAAAGAACATTATTTAACTAAATTATT
>NW_013796160.1:0-573 GCF_000517525.1 Limulus polyphemus | reverse complement strand
ATACTAAGTCATCAGTACTTAATACAGAGACGACACACAGTAATACAGACTCACCAGTCATGTGATACTAAGTCATCAGCTCTTTACGCAGAGACGACACACAGTAATATAGACTCACCAGTCATGTGATACTAAGTCATGAGCTCTTTACGCAGAGACGACACACAGTAATACAGACTCACCAGTCATGTGATACTAAGTCAACAGTACTTAATACAGAGACGACACACAGTAATACAGACTCACCAGTCATGTGATACTAAGTCATCAGCTCTTTACGCAGAGACGACACACAGTCTCACCAGTCATGTTATACTAAGTCAACAGAGATGACACACAGTAATACAGACTCACAAGTCATGTGATACTAAATCAACAGCACTTAATACAGAGACAACACACAGTAATACAGATTCACCAGTCATGTGATACTAAATCAACAGCATTTAATACAGAGACGACACACAGTAATACATACTCACAAGTCATGTGATACTAAGTCATCAGCTCTTTATGCAGAGACGACACACAGTCTCACCAGTCATGTTATACTAAGTCAACAGAGACGACACA
>NW_013796159.1:0-577 GCF_000517525.1 Limulus polyphemus | reverse complement strand
ACCAACCATCGCCAACTCTTGGGCTACTCTTTTACCAACGAATAGTGGGATTGACCGTCACATTATAACGCCCTCACGGCTGAAAGGGCGAGCATGTTTGGTGTGACAGGGATTCGAACCCGCGACCCTCAGATTGCGAGTCGAGTGCCTTAAATACCTGGCCATGCCGGGCCAAAAACAGGAGAAAGACCAAGATGTGAAGCCTATAATTGATCAATCCCATGATACTTTAACAGGAGGACATCTCGGAATTAGGAAGACATTGAGTCATCTACGACAAAGATTTTACTGGATAGGTATGAGGCGAGATGTGGAAGAATGGTGCAGGACATGCAGTACATGTAGTGCAAAAAGAAGAGTTGCCTGAGAATGTGTCAGAGTTTGTGAAAGTGTTATCGAAAAGGATGGATGATATTCACCATCAAGTGCGTTCAAACTTGAAAACGTCTGCTAATTCGATGAAGTTGTCTTATGATAAGAGATCTACTAATATCAGCTTTGAACCAGGAGACAAGGTGTGGTTGTATAATCCCAGGAAGACCAAAGGGAAGTCTCCTATGTTGTTTCTCCATGGGAA
>NW_013796158.1:0-579 GCF_000517525.1 Limulus polyphemus | reverse complement strand
AGTTTCCTTTCTTGTTCCAGTTGCCACTTGCTGTAATCTCTCTTGTATATTTTGCTGTTCGACCTGCCATTGTTGTAGGTTTTCTTGCCACTGCTGTAATCTTTCTTCTTGTTTCTTTTCTTTTTCCTCTAAAAACTGCTGTAATCTCTCTTCTTGTTTAATTTCTCGTTCTTCTTGTTTCTTTCTTTTCCTCTAACAACTGCTGTAATCTCTCTTCTTGTTCTTCTTGTTTCTTTTCTTGTTTATTTTCTCGTTCTTCTTGTTTCTTTTGCTGTTCTTGTATTGCTGCCATCAAGTCTGCTATGCTGTAGTTTGATTTGCCGCTTCTCGTTTCCATTTTTTTTGTCTCACTTTCTGACACCAATTTGTTACGTCTCCGTTTGTTAATTAGTTTTCCCTAACTTCGTTCCGACGAAACTTTAGCGACACAAGTCCTTACTTAATAAAACTGGTTTATTCTTTCCGAATACAACTTTACGATACACTTATTTTCAACAGTCGCGCTATAACAAACTATAATAACAATGTTAACTTCAACAATACGTCTCTCACTGACTGCAGTTCAATTACTCATTACCT
>NW_013796157.1:0-577 GCF_000517525.1 Limulus polyphemus | reverse complement strand
GCTTTCATGATAAATTCTATGTACTTGGGTCTAGGCTAGATAGATCCCACACTACGTCTTTACTTTAGACTTATTATACCGACACTCACTACACTTATAAGGTTTCACGGCATTATCCCCCGTCCCTCACAGCCCCCTTGCACCCCCGTCACCAAAAATCGTAATGGGCAAATGATAAATGAATTGGCTTTTATGGGTCTTTTTTTTCGAGAAATCAAGAGTGATATGACACGCACTGGCTTTTATATAGGTTAGATATAGATATTGTTACGTCTCCGTTTGTTAATTAACTTTCCGTAACTTCGTTCCGACGAAACTTAAGCGACATAAGTCCTTTCTTAATAAAACTGGTTTATTATTTCCGAATATAACTTTACCAATACACTCGACTTCAACAATCGCGCTAAACAAACGCTGTAACGTCTCTCGTGCTCTCTGACTGCAGTTCAATTACTCACTGTCTATACACACATTACCTTATTCTCGCGTCACGTTGTCCCCTCTTATATATACTCGCCTACCCTATCTAGTAAATACTAGAGCATTCATGAAAAAACAAGATAGTTCTAGAAAAAAG
>NW_013796156.1:0-577 GCF_000517525.1 Limulus polyphemus | reverse complement strand
TATTGCGCAAAGCTACACGAGAACTATCTGTGCTAACCGTTTCTAATTTTGAAGTAATAGACTAGAGGAAAGGCAGTTAGTCAACACCACCCACCACCAACTCTTGGACTACTATTTACAAATGAATAGTGGGATTGATTATTGTATTATAACGCTCTCACGGCTGAAAGGGCGAAGATTTTCAGGGACAGGATTTGAATCCACAACCCAACCACTAGGTCATGATAGGTCGATAAAAACAAAACAAAAAACAGTTAAAAGTATCTTACTAGGACTGACTAGAACGTAGACGATTAGCACATAAAAAAGACCAGCTTCAGCAGACAAATTAGCACATGAAAATGACCAGCTTCAGCAGACGATTAGCACATGAAAATTATTAGTTCCAATGGACAATTAGCATATGAAAATTACCAGCTTCAGTAGACGATTAGCACATGAAAATTGCCAGATTTAACTACAGTGTCTGTTGGAAAAGTTGGTTTATCATCAAAGCAATTCAAAATATTATCTTCAAACTACCACAGAAGTTAAAGCTTATCTGCTGCAAACATACTCACCAAAAACTTCTGTTCGG
>NW_013796155.1:0-574 GCF_000517525.1 Limulus polyphemus | reverse complement strand
TATCAACTTGATTTTTTTTTCAACCAAGCCAACACTAAATTAATCACCATACATCGTCTATTAGTACAGACAGCAACCAAGAAAAACGTAAATAATATCAATCTGATATCAGTGATGGATATCAACTGTCGTTCAGTGAAAGATCACAGAAAGCAAGTCGTGACATAACGCCAACGGAAGATGAATGTTAACTATCCCACCATATGCTACCACTTAGAACGACTTCTTCCAGACACTAAGTTGAAGGCAAAAAAGTTGTGCTATTAAAATAAATAAACACGTCAGTTAAAGTTAAGAAAAGTGTTTATAACGAGATGATACACAGAATTGTGATCACCTTTAATTCGCCCCCCCCCCCCCGGTGGCTATCGGTAAGCTTGAAGAGTTATAACATAGATCCTATGTTGGGCACATCACACTTAGACCATTGTGCGGGTTTGTGCTTATAACAACAAAACAAATCACCGTTTATTGAAGGACATCTTAACGATTTAGTTAACTTGTAGTGTTGTTACATAAAACGATTTAGTTAACTTGTAGTGTTGTTACATAAAACGATTTAGTTAACTTAGTG
>NW_013796154.1:0-1134 GCF_000517525.1 Limulus polyphemus | reverse complement strand
TTTTTTTAGGAACATGCCTGTTTTGAATTAAAGGCAATTTTTAATATTTCCCACATCAACTTTTAACTCATTTTCCCAATTACTAATGATAAATCTTTTTTCATGGCCTAAAACTTGCCTGTCTAAGTATTGGGGATTTAAATCTGGTTTATTTGTACCTCAACATGAAGTTATATTAGTGGTTAACAGTACATCTGAAGTGGCATCCTTGTTGGTTGGTTTTCTGATTATTTGGTATAGAAAACCATCTTGACTCCCTTAAAAGAATCTGTTCCTCACTACTTGACTCTATAAAATCCCAATCTACATGTCTAAATTGAAAATTTCTCATAATTCTTGCACCACTTACTAAAAACCCCGATCTCTCTACAATTTCTCGTTGATGTCATCTGTTTGATCAGGTGGTCCATAAAAAAATGCTAATTAAAAACTTTTACTCTTGAAACCCTAAATTGTAACCCATATAGAATGAACCTCTTTACTACCATTTTTTATATTGTTATGTATCTGCTCGTTTGTTAATTTCCGGTATAAATTCTTTATGAGGAACTTCAGCGGATACAAGTTCTTTCTTAATTAAAACTAGTTTATACTTTCTTGATACAACTTTTTAGTACACAGAATTTCCACAGTCACTTTAAACTTAACAGCCTATATAACACACGCTATAAATCACAGTGATTCACACGCTTTACTTACGGTGCCTACAGTTCGCTTGACTCAATTATCTATCTCTTCAATCTATCTGCATATCAACCTATCGCTGGCTTTATTTGCTGGTCTTATATACTAAAAACGAGGGAGCCTGGCAAACACTCGGAAATTCGCGGGGAGAGACGATCCACTATGTCATATGGGGGTTCCCACGAAGAAGACAAGTTAGGAGACTTCCCTTTGGTCTTCCTGGAATTATACAACCACACCTGGTACAAAGCTGACTTCAGTAGATTTCTTATCATAACATAGCTTCATGGAATCAGCAGACGTTTTCAAGTTTGAACGCATCTGATGATGAAATACTTGGACAGTTGTCAGCAGACAACAGGTACAAATATAGATCACTGGTAGCTGATCTAGAAATCAGGTATGGAACTCAAAATCAGTCCGAATTCTACAGGGCTAGGTTTAGGACTA
>NW_013796153.1:0-577 GCF_000517525.1 Limulus polyphemus | reverse complement strand
GATACACACTGGCGAGAAGCCATATGGTTGTGGAGTTTGTGGTAAACGATTTGTAAGTAAAAGTAGCTTAAATACTCATGAGATGATACACAGTGACAATAAGCCGTACAGTTGTGTAGTATGTGGTAAACAGTTTGTAACTAAAAGTAAAATAAAGCGTCATGAGCGGCTACACACTGGAGAGAGGCCTTACAGCTGTTTATTATGTGGCAAAGAATTTTTAACTAAAAATGGTCAAACAATTCATGAGAAGATACATACTGGTGAGAAACCATACAGTTGTGTAATATGTTGTAAACAGTTTGTAACTAAAAGTAACTTAAAGACTCATGAGCAGATACACACTGGGGAGAAACCATACAGATGTGTTGTATGTGGTAAACATCTACGAACAAAAAGTAAACTTGAAATACATGAGAATTTGCACACTGGGGAAATCCATAGAGTTGTTTAGTGTGTGTGACAAAGGATTTTTATGTTACAATGGCCTAAACATTTATGAAAATATATGTATTGGTGGGAAGCTGTTCAGTTGTGTAATATGTTGTAAAAAATGTGTAACTAAAAGTAACTTATA
>NW_013796152.1:0-577 GCF_000517525.1 Limulus polyphemus | reverse complement strand
TATATATATATATAAAGCGTTTTAAATTTATAATCAGAAGTTTTTATTTACCACATATATATATATCGTTATGAATGTTTAATCAGAAGTTTTATTTACCATGTATATGTATATTGTTGAGAATGCTTAATCAGAATTTTTATTTGCCATATAAATATCGTTGAGAATTTTAATCAGAAGTTTTTATTTACCATATATATACATCGTTACGAATATTTAATCACAAGTTTTATTTACCATATATATATATCGATGTGAATGTCTAATCTGGAGTTTTTATTTACGATATATATATCGATGTGAATGTTTAATCAGGAGTTTTTATTTATCATATATATACATATATATCGTTGTAAATGTTTAATCAGAAGTTTTTATTTACCATGTATATGTATATCGTTGTGAATGTTTAATCAGTAGTTTTTATTTACTATATATATATTTCGATGTGAATGTTTAATCAGTAGTTTTTATTTACCGTATATATATCAATGTGAATGTTTAATCAGAAGTTTTTATTTATCATATATATATCGATTTGAATGTTTAATCAGAAGTTTTATTTACCATGTATATG
>NW_013796151.1:0-574 GCF_000517525.1 Limulus polyphemus | reverse complement strand
GTGATAATAATACATTTTTTAAAATATGTAATACTTAAATCAAGTAGGGTTAAGTTAGTAATAAGACAGTGCTTTAATGGAGTAGTGTTAAAAGCTGGTGTTAAAAATACATCTGTTACATATTTAATGCTTAAATAAAATAGGGTTAAATTAGCGATCAAACATCGCTTTAATCAAGTAGTGCTAAGCTGGCGATAAAAACATTTATTTTATACACCCAATGCTTAAATAAAATAGGGTTAAATTATCGATCAAACATCGCTTTAATCAAGTAGTGCTAAGCTGGCGATAAAAACATTTATTTTATACACCTAATGCTTAAATCAAATAGGGTTAAATTAGCGATCAAACATCGCTTTAATCAAGTAGTGCTAAGCTGGCGATAAAAACATTTATTTTATACACCTAATGCTTAAATCAAGTAGGGTTAAGTTTGTGATATCAGAGATCCTTTATAATTCACCTACTGCTTCGAAATTTGGTGATAAAAACACGACTTATATGTATAAAGTCAAATAAAGTCGGGTTACGTTGATGATAAAAATCATTTTCTATCCAACACATCTAATGGTTT
>NW_013796150.1:0-577 GCF_000517525.1 Limulus polyphemus | reverse complement strand
GGGAAGGCCCATATGACATAGTGGATCGTCTCTCAGACGTGACTTTCCGGATAAAATGTGGTCGGCGAGGTAAGCCAAAAGTGGTGCATGCCAACAGGCTCTGGCGTTATCACGGTCCAGGATATTTCAGTTGGGACGAAGTGGAAAACAGAACAAATGACGCTGCTGAAGACGTGCCACCTGAAGAAGCCACCGTCGAAGAAGAAACTCTACTCAGTTTTGAGACGGGAAACGGTGAAGCTCTTGGTGAAGTTACTACCACTGATGTGACTGTTACCGATGATGGGACATTTACTGATGAAGCGGATGAACCCCACATGAAGCAGAAGCCAATGAGACGGAGACCAGTATGGAAGAAGATACGTCCCGTAAAATTAAGAGACTTTGTTGAATTGTAATTTTGTGTTTGTAATTCTGTACATTTTAATTAAGTTATTGTTATTGGTTTATCATATGTGGTTTTTGTTCGGGACGAACAATATTAAGGAGGGGGCAGTGTTGCGTCAGCGAGTCACATGACTACTGTGGCGCCCTCTAGTTTCTAGAACTATCTTGTTCCTTCATGAATGCTCTAGTA
>NW_013796149.1:0-579 GCF_000517525.1 Limulus polyphemus | reverse complement strand
ACATTTATAATTATATACACATACACACATTTATTATATACACACACACATACACATTTATTAATTATATATATATATTTATAGGTATGGGTAAGCAAGGTGGTGGTATATAGCTCGTGGAAGGTGTTAATTGGTGGAGTGTTGTATTGTGGCTTGGGGGTTTCTCGCCAAGAAGTAGCAGTGTGTGTGCTGTTCCTGTCAATTGTTTGTTGATTATGGGAGTTTGCTGTAGGATTTTTATTGCTTTGTGTATTTGAAGAGTTGTGAAGTCGTTAAATTGGCGGTTTACTTTGGTGTTTTGTACTAGGTCCTGACGTGTGAGTTTTTGGTTGTGGATGGGGGCACAATGTTCTTTGATGGCTCCATTTTGTAGATGCATTGTTAGGCGTCTTGACAGGGTTGTGGTAGTCATTCCGATGTAGGAGGCGTTTGCCAGGAGCTCGTAGTCTCCTTTATTACACTTGTACTCGTAAATGACATTCACTTGCTGTAGATCTGTTGTCCTTTTTTGCAGGGCTGTTTTTCACGATAAGGTCCGACGTTGTGGTAGACTTGTAGTAAATGTTTAGTTGCCGTTTT
>NW_013796148.1:0-981 GCF_000517525.1 Limulus polyphemus | reverse complement strand
GTGAAAATAAAAAAACATTAGTATAAAGTGAAACTCAGGTTCTACATCTGACAACAAAGAATGTTGGTATAAAGTAAAACAAAGTTTCTACATCGTACAACAAAGGATGTTAGTAGAAAGTAAATCCGTCAGATGTGGAGCCTTTGTTTCACTTTATACTAATGTCTTTTGTTGTCTGTTGTGGAACCTCCTGTGTTTCACTTTTTACCAACATCCTTTGATGTCAGATGTAGAACCTGTGTTTCACTTTTTACCAACATCTTTTTTTTTTACAACTGACAACAAAATATTTTGATAGAAAGTAAAACACAGGTTCCACAACTGACAACAAAAGACATTTTTATAAACAAAAACACATGTTCTACATCTGACAACAAAGGATGTTAGTAAAAAGTGTAACACAAGTTCCAAAACTGACAACAAAATAAATTAGTATAAAGTGAAACGCAGGTTCTACTTCTGACAAAAAAGAATGTAGGTAGAAAGTAGAACACAGGTTCCACAACTGACAACAAAATACATTAGTATAAAGTGAAACACAGGTTCTACATCTAACATCAAAAGATGTTGGTATAATGTAAAAAACAGTTTCCACATCTGACAACAAGAAACATTAGTACAAAGTGAAACATAGGTTCTACATCTAACATCAAAAGATGTTGGTATAATGTAAAAAACAGTTTCCACATCTGACAACAAGAGACATTAGAACAAAGTTAAACACAGGTTCTAGATCTGATATCAAAGGATGTAGGTATAACGTGAAACACAGGTTGTCCATCTGACAACAAAGGATGTTTGTATAAAGTAAAACACAGGTTCCACAACCGACAACAAAAGACATTAGTATAAAGTGAAACAATGGCTCTACGTCTGACAACAAAGGATGTTGGTAAACAAGTGAAACACAGGTTTTACATCTGACAACAAAGGATGTTGGTAGAAAGTAAAACACAGGTTCCACATCTGACAAAAAAGATG
>NW_013796147.1:0-577 GCF_000517525.1 Limulus polyphemus | reverse complement strand
ATTACTGAGCCCGAATGGCATCACTCGGTATTGCCAGAGACCTTGGCCATAACTAAATGCTGTCTTGGGTCTATCTGCTTTAGCCATTTTTACTTGATGGAAACCTGATGGAAACCAAGTCCAGAGTTGAAAACCACCTGGCTCCACTTAGGGCATCACGAGTATCATCAATTGTTGGCAGTGGGTATGAGTCTTTTTCGGTTATGCTGTTAAGAGCCCTGAAGTCCACACAGCAACGTTGGGTCCCATCCTTTTTCTGTACTAATACGACGGGAGCTGACCAGGGACTATCTGATTTCTCGATTATCCCTTCCTTAATTAGACCATCCATGACCTTCTCTATCTCTTGTCGCTTTGCTGGAGCTATTCTCCAGTTGTATTCCTTGCTTTAACATTGACAGGCTCTACCTCCTGGTACACACCCAACAATGCCCTTTCCTTAAGTGTTTGCTCACATTTAGAGAAATTGGCCACTGTTATAGGTACTACTTGATGACCTGCCATAAGTGACCTTCCAATCTTCAAATCCGCTTACTTGGATGGGTCTTTCACTGCTTCTATAGCATCAGGCTTCCAT
>NW_013796146.1:0-1144 GCF_000517525.1 Limulus polyphemus | reverse complement strand
GGGCTTAGACTAGACACCTTCTCCCAAGCAGGGTGCAAAACACTTGCTTTTAAAAATCAATTATTGACTTCAAATCTTGGTCTTTCTCCTGTTCTGCTATATTTGGTTCCACTTCACCATCATCAACTCTTTCAGTCACCTTGACTTCAGCTTGATGGCACCTGGTTAGTTCAACCTCTCTTTGCAGCAATGTCTGCAATCATTTTTGCAGGGTCTTCGGCTCAGTCCATCGGCATTACCATGAGATTTCTCTTCTCTATATTCAATATTATAATTATACTGGTCTATTTTTCCGATCCAACATGTCAGTTGTCCCTCTGGGTTCTTTAAGGATCTTAACCAGCGTAATGCAGCATGGTCTGTCCTGATGGTAAACCTTGTACCATAGAGGTAAGGATGGTAATATGTCAGACTCTTTACTACAGCAAGGAGTTCCCTCCGTGTTACACAGTAGTTCCCTGGATTGTGATGCTAGTAATGTCGGAATTGGAGGAGTGTTGTCTCAGAAAGTGGGCGAAAACGAACATGTGGTGGCCTACTTCAGTAGGGTTTTGAGTAGACCAGAGAATATGCATGGCAGTGAGGGATTTGGAAGCTTTAAAAGTGGAGCTGGGGCCACTTTTTCTTTCAATATCTTGAGAGCATGATGGCAAAAAACTGTCCATTCGAATTTCTGGTCCTTTTTAGTCAAATCATGTAGTGGAGCAGCTATAGTTGCAAAGTCCTTCACAAACTTTTGGTAATAGGTACAGAGTCCCAAGAAACTTCTTAACTCTCCCACATTGTCTGGTGTTAGCCAATCACGCACTGCTTTCACCTTGTCAAGATCAATTCGCACACCATGCTTACTTACAATGTGACCTAAGTAAAGCACCTCTTTCTGGAACAAGTGGCATTTCTTGGGATGGAGTTTGAGGTTTGCTGCTTTCAAACGCATGAATACTTCCTCTAGCCGGGACATTTCCTCATCAAACGTTGTTACAAACACAATGACATCATCCAGGTACACTAGGGCTATCCTCCATTCTAGGCCTTCCAGTATTCTTTCCATCAGCCTCTCAAATGTTGCTGGAGCATTGCTAAGCCCGAATGGCATCACACGGTATTGCCAGAGACCTTGGCCATAACTAAATGTTGTCTTAGG
>NW_013796145.1:0-577 GCF_000517525.1 Limulus polyphemus | reverse complement strand
ACACCTCATATTTCTTATTTTCAAATAAAGAAAAATATTTTCACCTAATTAGGGTTCACTTTAAATAACTAGATTTTATCTTAGTATAGATAAACATGGTTTTATTAAACATATGAACAAGGAACAAGATTACTGCTTATATTCTTTATTTTATAGTAAACAAAGAGTATTTACATGTAATTATGAGTCATTTTAAATAAAAAAAATATTATATTAGTGTTCATGAAATTCGTGGTGTTAAACATACGAAAAAGTCACAAGATTACAGCTTATACTCTTTATTTTAGAGTAAACAAAGAGTATTTACACGTAATTAAAATTCATTTCAAATAGCTAGATATTAGCTTAGTGTACATGAACAAGGTGGTGTTAAACATATGAAGTAGTAACATGATTACAGCTTATATTCTTTATTTTAGAGTAAACATAAAAGATTTACACATAATTATAAGTCATTTTAAATAGCTATATATTAGCTTAGTGTATATGAACATGGTGGTGTTAACCATATGTAGAAGTATCACAACTACAGATAATATTCTTTATTTTAGAGAAAACAAAGAGTATTTACACGTAC
>NW_013796144.1:0-577 GCF_000517525.1 Limulus polyphemus | reverse complement strand
CATATAATGGAAACGAGAAGCGGCAAATCAAACTACAGCATAGCAGACTTGATGGCAGCAAGAACGAGAAAATAAACAAGAAAAGAAACAAGAAGAACGAGAAATTAAACAAGAAGAGAGATTACAGCAGTTGTTAGAGGAAAAGGAAAAGAAACAAGAAGAACGAGAAGAGAAATTACAGCAGTGGTTGGAGGAAAAAGAAAAGAATCAAGAAGAACGAGAAAAGAAACAAGAAGAACGAGAAAGGAAAAAAGAAGAAAGATTACAGCAGTGGCAAGAAAACCTACAACAATGGCAGCTCGAACAGCAAAATAAACAAGATAGATTACAACAGTTGTTGGAAGAAAAAGAAAAGAAACAAGAAGAGAGATTACAGCAGTTGTTGGAGGAGAAAGAAAATAAACAAGAAGAGAAATTACAGCAGCTGTTAGAGGAGAAAGAAAATAAACAAGAAGAACGAGAAAAGAAACAGGAAGAGAGACTACAGCAGTGGCAACTGGAACAAGAAGTACAAATGGAAAACATTAGTAAATTTAAAAGCGAATTAGATACGTTAAAGGACGATCTGTTGTCTTTC
>NW_013796143.1:0-690 GCF_000517525.1 Limulus polyphemus | reverse complement strand
TAAGTTAATTAGAAGAGCTTCATAAAAAATAATTAAGATCATATTTAATAAAAATATTAAGAATCTTAATAGGCAAATATAGTATTAAGAATTTGATACTAATTTAATTAAAAATCTTCGTTAATTTAATTAAGTCGTTTTCTGAGTGTATAGCTATTAAAATATGGGGCTTAAATAAATATCAAGGTTTGAAAATATTAGATGCTTACCTCTTGTGAGCTCTTTCAACAATCAAATATGCAAAATATATGACATAATTCACTGAAGTCAGTCTCTTTTATATACAGCACTCTTCAAACCGGTTTAAATACGGCAATGCAAGTTAAAACACGATCGCTGCAGCAGGCTCGTAATCGCTTTTCTTGGAAACTTCATTGCAGGTACTCAAACAAAAAAGCGCTCTGATATCCAAAGTCGCCTGTTCAGGTTTAATCCGTGTATTAAACCAGTGTTCCAGATTTAAATATAAATATATAAACACATATGTACAACACACAAATATACATAGAAGCACACACAATACACGCACACGTCTTCTCTATCACAAAGCTGTGTAACCACGTGCACACTCGTCACACTATTTATATCAACTGCCTGTAAAGCATTGTATCGTCTTACAACAATAGCGCGCAGAGGCGACTGCAGGAATGAACTCTCATTGCAGGTACTTACACAAAGAGCGCTCTGATA
>NW_013796142.1:0-1177 GCF_000517525.1 Limulus polyphemus | reverse complement strand
CGGGATGAACAATACTAAGGAAGGGGCAGTGTTACGACAGCGGAAGTTATGTGACTCTAGTAACACGTCATGAGTTCTAGAAGGATCATCACTTTCCTGGAAACTCTAGTCTTTTCTCGGCGCTTTCTATTTTACTATATAAGTCCGGCAAATAAAGTTGAGATGTGATTGCAGATAGAAAGATAGAGACCTCTTACTCAAAATAACTTTGCAATACACAGAAGTTCCACAGTCACTTTAAGTTGAACACACGCTATAATTCACAATGATTCACGCACTTTTCTTATGGTCACTACCGCTCACTTGACTCAATTATTTGATTCTTAAATTCTTCCCGAGGAACTTCAGCGATACAAGTCCTTTCTTAAATAAAACTAGTTTATTTTATTTTTCTTATCTCATTTTCTACTGCTAGTTTCACTCTTAGCATATTAAACATTAGGCCTATGTCAATCGTTAGATCTATCACTCTGTTACGATTGTTCTGTACTTTATTCCGTCAAAGCATGGTTCTAAAGTAATTGAATCAGCTTGAGTGCACTTTGACAAAAAGAACAGAGGTTCTTCAGAAGAAAGAATACCCGTACTATTATTCTGTTTATACTGATATAGAAGATAGTTTGGCTTGTCAACTGAAATTCTAAAGTAATTGAATAGGCTTAAGTGGATATTTGAAAAGAAGGAGTACGTAACTAACACTGTAAGCTAGGTATGTTTTTAAATATAAACTCAATCCAAACTAACGTTGACATGAAAATAAATGTATAACAAATTCTTTACGCGCAATATATATATCCAACACTATAAGTTACGCATATTTTTAAATATAAACTTAATCTAAGCAAAGTTTATGATGAAATAAATACATAGCAACAAATTCGTTACAACTCATTTCTTAGATAATTAAGAATTGGCTTTAGACAATTTTTAATTAAGACATTATATATATATACAAGACTGCCAAAGACCTAAACCACATCATCACTCCGTATATGGCTGCCCAACACTTGCTAACATCTACAGACGACTTCCTCCACTTACTACATGCCACAAATCCACAGGGACTACTCGCCTCCTTGGACGTCGAATCATTATTTACCAATGTACCAGTCCAGGATACGATAGACATAATCTGCGACAACGTTTACAGACACCCGACCATGTCTCCACCCAAAAA
>NW_013796141.1:0-572 GCF_000517525.1 Limulus polyphemus | reverse complement strand
GTTTTTTCACCTGTTACTATCCATTTTATATATTTTTTGTTTTTTTCTACTTTACTTTTTTTGAAATATATTTTTTAACGTACTACGTATGGAAGAAATTAATAAAGATTTGAATTTTGCTAAGTTTAAAGATTATAAAACACTTTTTTTTTAATTGAAAGTTTCTAAAGAATCTTTAACACTACTTACAACGCTAGAAACCGGGTTTCGATACCCGTGGTGGGCAGAGCACAGATAGCCCTTGTGTAGCTTTGTGCATAATTAAAAAACAAACAAACTTTAACACTATCCGTGACGGCATATTTTTATTTTCTCAGTGATGGGGGAGGGGATTTCTGGCCCCTCCTTTTTTTTAATATCTAATATTTTTACATGCTGCTAGTGAGAGAACCTGTTGTTAAAATATTTGAATCCCACCACTGAATATCAGCAATGGAAATATAATCTTTTATAGAGAATGTCAAAATCAAGGAATCTTAAAATTAAACCCCTTACACAAATAAGGAGCAAAACGTAATAAAAATAACTATACACATATATTCAACACAATGTTCCATCACTCTCCCTCCCCC
>NW_013796140.1:0-578 GCF_000517525.1 Limulus polyphemus | reverse complement strand
CAGTATCAATAATGTTTAGGTGTTCTGCCTCTTCCTTTCCTATTTTCAAATTTACCTGTTTCGGTCTCACGATTTAGGGTGTACTTGACAGTGTTTGGGGAGCATTTCAAGTCTGCAGCAATTTGTTGGAGAGTCCAACCAGCATCACGTAAAGCTTTTATGCGAATTCTCTGCTCTATTGACAATTGTCTACGCTTTTTGGGCCGTGGCATGACAACAAAACTTAATACATAGTGTTAAACACTGTTTATATTAAGGTTTATTTGTGGAGTGCTATTAAATTGACTTTTTCTAGCATATAGATGTACCATATGCTAGCACCTTGCTAGCTTCTTTCTATATAGTTAAGACACTGCATGGGGTACCATGACAGTTATTGTAGATCCTAAATATGGTCAGTATGTTCATTCAAGCAGAAACCTAATGACCTACCCTTGGTACAAGTACATGGGAATTCTAAAGAATGATAAGTATTCTCATCCTGGTTCATTCAGTTATCAACAGGGATCAGTGAAACATTACCATAGAGTTGAAATTTACATTCTTTAATGGCATGGAAGAATTATACCCATAAAATG
>NW_013796139.1:0-572 GCF_000517525.1 Limulus polyphemus | reverse complement strand
GTACCGGTAACTTTACTTACCTAGTTTCTTTAACTAACTTACCAAGACGAAGTACCGTCTTTTTTTTTTTTTTTTGAAGACGCAGTACCAAGTTCAGTTATCATTTGCACTTTTTGAATAGTGTATGGATAGGTTATCACGCAAAACTAAACGAGAGCCATCTGCGCTAACCATCTAGACTAGAAGGAAGGCAGCTACTTAATTCTTGGGCTACTCTTGTCAGACCAACTATATAGTAGTGTTACGTCTCTGGATGTTTGTTAATTACTCGTAAAAATTCTTTCCGAAGAGCTTCAGCGATACAAATCTTTTCTTAAATAAAACTAGTTTATTCTTTCTCAGTTCAACTTTGCAATACACTTAATTTCCACAGTCACATTACCGCGCTTAACTCAATTGTCAGTCTCTATCTCTGCCTGTCTGTAATTCAATCCCGATTAATTGTCTGTCGCACTTATATACAAGAATAGAGGGCGCCTAGCAAATACTGGATTATTCGTGATGTTCCCCGATCTTTCTAGAACTCATTACGTGTTACCAGAGTCACGTGACTTTCGCTGTCGTAACATTGT
>NW_013796138.1:0-1371 GCF_000517525.1 Limulus polyphemus | reverse complement strand
ATTTCTAAAAAGGTACTTATAACATAGACAGACATAATGTAAAACAGACAATAAAATAGTTTATTTCTCTACAGTTACTTATAACATAGACAGACATAATGTAAAACAGACAATAATATAGTTTATTTCTCCACAGTTACTTATAACATAGACAGACATAATGTAAAACAGACATTACATAGTTTATTTCTCTACAGTTACCTAAACTATGTAATGTCTGTTTTACATTATGTCTGTCTATGTTATAAATGTCTATGTTATAAGTAACTCTAGAGAAATAAACTATGTAATGTCTGTTTTACATTATGTCTGTCTACGTTATAAGTAACTGTAGAGAAATAAACTATGTAATATCTGTTTTATATTATGTCTGTCTATGTTATAAGTAACTGTAGAGAAAACTATGTAATGTCTGTTTTACATTATGTCTGTCTATGGTATAAGTAACTGTGGAGAAATAAACTATTTTATTGTCTGTTTTACATTATGTCTGTCTATGTTATAAGTAACTGTAGAGAAATAAACTATTTTATTGTCTGTTTTACAACATACCTGTCTGTACATAACTGTAAAGAAATAAACTATTTTATTGTCTGTTTTACATTATGTCTGTCTATGTTATAAGTAACTGTAGAGAAATAAACTATATTATTGTCTGTTTTACATTATGTCTGTCTATGTTATAAGTAACTGTAGAGAAATAAACTATTTTATTGTCTGTTTTACATTATATCTGTCTATGTTATAAGTAACTGTAGAAAAATAAACTATTTTATTGTCTGTTTTACATTATGTCTTTCTATGTTATAAGTAACTGTAGAGAAAACATAATGTAAAACAGACAGACATAATATAAAACAGACATTACATAGTCTATTTCTCTACAGTTACTTATAACATAAACATAATGTAAAACACACATCACATAGTGTTTTACAACATACTTGTCTGTAAAAAACTGTAGAGAAATAAACTATTTTATTGTCTGTTTTGCATTATGTTTGTCTATGTTATAAGTAACTGTGGAGAAATATATGTAAAGAAATCAACTATGGAATATCGGTATTTACAGACAGGTATGTTGTAAAAGATATGTTACATAGTTTATTTCTCTACAGTTATTTACAGACAGGTATGTTGTGAAACAGATGTTAAATAGTTTATTTCTCTACAGTTACTTATAACATCGACAGACATAATGTAAAACATACAATTAAATAGTTAATTTCTCTACAGTTACTTATAACATAGACAGACATAATGTAAAACAGACAATAATATAGTTTATTTCTCTACAGTTACTTATAACATAGACAGACATAATGTAAAACAGATATTACATAGTTTATTTCTCTACAGTTACTTATAACG
>NW_013796137.1:0-577 GCF_000517525.1 Limulus polyphemus | reverse complement strand
CACACACTAGCCCGAAACTCACCATGACTACTGTTCGTTTTATCATACATTTATTTCTACAGGCTCTCTCTGCCAGGCTTATATACTAACAAAGAAGCGTCCCTACATCACACTCGAGCTTCCCTGAAAATTCGAGAAATTCAGTCACCATGCTTCCAGAGTCACGTAACTTCTGCTGTCGTAACACTGCCCCTTCCTTAGTATTCTTCGTCCCGAACAATACCCACTTATATTAAACCAATAAATAATTAACAATAACTTAATTAAATGCACAGAATTTACAAACACAAAATTAAAATACAACAAAGACTTAATTTTACAGGATGTTTCTTCTTTCCTACTGGTCTCCATCTCATTGGCTTCTGCTTCACGTGGGATTCATCTGCCCCATCAGGAAATGTCTCTATCGGTAGAAGTCACAGTAGTGGTAGTAACTTCATTATCGTCTTCACCGTTTTCCTTCTCAAAACCGGGTAGAGTTTCTTCTCCAACAGTGGCTTTTTCAGGTGACACGTCTCTAGCACGTCTTCAAAGTGACTGAAGGAGTTGATGATGGTGAAGTGGAACCAAGTATAGA
>NW_013796136.1:0-576 GCF_000517525.1 Limulus polyphemus | reverse complement strand
CGCCGTTCACTCGTCAATCGGAAAGGTGTTCTTCTTCACGACAATGCACGTCCACATGTTCTCCCCCACCCACCATATTCTCCAGGTGTGGTACCATCAGATTACTATCTTTTTCGTTCGCTGCAACACCATCTTAATGGGAAAACGTATGCAAGTGTGGAAGATGTTAAAGAGGACATCGACATGTATTTTGCTTCAAAGCCAAGTGATTTCTTTAATCAGGACATTAACAACCTGATTGTAAGATGGAAAAGCATCATCGATAAGAATGGAGACTATTTCATTTAATAAATCTTTTGTTTTGATATATTTTGGTCGAGTTTTTTCGTCTAAAAAAGCGACATTAATTTCTTGACGACCTAATACATTTAAACCAACTTTCGTGGGACTAGTTACTTTGAGAAAATGTTTTGATACGAAAATGAACACGTGTCTTCCAGGCTTTGTAATACAGATATGAACATTAAGAAAAAAATTCAATTATAAAGTTCAATTTCTTAAGTTAATGATTTTGACTTAGTAACTAAGTAAGACATAAGACTTTTTCTGTTATTGAGCACGATTTAATTTCAAAAC
>NW_013796135.1:0-577 GCF_000517525.1 Limulus polyphemus | reverse complement strand
GCATACTCACGTATTACATGCAAAACTCTAGTCTTCATATTATCATTTTTGAGACTTTTGTGGTCCATTTTGTTACTACTTTATTGGCTTTCTGAAAGAGAATGTGTCCTGCAGTGAAGCTTTTTGATATTGCTCTGTTATAGATTTCTTGCTATCAGATGGTTCTAAATTGATGGATCTTAACCTTTTTTGCTATGTATATTCACTAGTTCGTTCCACAGTACCATGCGAAGTTTCACCTTCCTACGATGCGTTTTAAGGGAGTTATTGAAGGTTTTGCTTTTTGTACCAGTACTTAGTCCCATTTAGATGAATCTTTTTGAATTTTTTTATTAAGGTTCACCGTAATTTTACGCGTTTACTTACAAAATTCTAGATTATTAGTTTTAGTTTTACGATTTTTGTGTTCGTTTTATGTTACTCTTTTTATGGCTTCTTGAAATCGTATGTGTACTGCACTGAAGCTTTTTGTTCCTCTTTGTTTTAGAGCTACATTAAGATATCTACTGTGTCTACTTTACAATCTTTTTGTTTTAGTAGCGACATTGAGATATCTACTTTGGCTACTTTAAGATCT
>NW_013796134.1:0-574 GCF_000517525.1 Limulus polyphemus | reverse complement strand
TAGCGTCAGGGGTAAACTTTTAGAAAAAAAAGTGTCTAAAATGGTGCCGCCGCTCACGGTCGTAACGACGGCACGACAGTAAAATGTGGGCTGTTGTGACTTAAGTGTCACAATGGCTACACATCGGTGGGTCAATACCTGATAAAGAAAACGATGGGTTAAAAAACTGTGACCAATGTGTAGCCTTGCCAGGACTACTTCCTCCTTCTGATCCTTACGGAAGCAAGACGGCTAAAGACCAACAGAAGGTTTGATCTGGAAAAGCTTATTATGGCGTTGCTCACTCCATGTCGACTGCCAACTGGCACTAAGCCGCGCCTTGAAAACACGACCATAGTCCATGTATGGGACAGGCACGGCCGTGATGGCACCAGAGCAGACGGACTTAGCTGCGGTGTCAGCGAGCTCGTTCCCGTGAATACCGACGTGGCCAGGGATCCAGAAAAACTGGATGGAAATAGAAGATAGAGAAAAGTGCGCCAAATGGTTTTGAATATCGACGAGAACAGGATGAGAACTAACGTTAAGCAATTCCAGGGCCAGTAGAGAGCTAAGAGAATCAGTGTAAATAGTA
>NW_013796133.1:0-827 GCF_000517525.1 Limulus polyphemus | reverse complement strand
CTGCAGAAAAATTGATGAGGCAATTTCTCAGTACCGCCAATTATATGATGAACAGAAGAATACGATGCGACAAGCCACTCTAAATAAGTTTTTAATAAAAAAAATCAGATCAATAAATCTTAATTCATTGCATTTTTTTCGTATTTTCTTATATACCTATACTTTGATTAAAAAATACGCAAAATAGAAATTAATTGTGAATAAGAATGAAAACTGAGGTACGAATTATACGATTTCCTATAAGTTATTATATTCGATTAGTGCGGCTCTTTTAAAGAACACATTAACCGCACTAATCGAGGGATTCCTGTATTAGTAACTTTTATACAAACTTAATTGTGGAAAAATAGCATTTTCTGAACCTTCCCTAAATTATTTTGTGTTCTTTTATTTCGAACATTTAACTCATTGTCTAACTGTTATATGGGTTATATTTATAACCCATTTATTTCGTGAATAAAGAACCACACGTCATAAATAATGTTCTCCGCTAGGACAGCGGTAAGTCTATGAATTTATAACGCTAAAATTAGGGGGACGCAGTAGTTAGCTAGAGGTGGGTTTGATATAAGAAAAACACACATAATGCAAAGTATTTTACTGTATGTAAGGTTTTGAGACAGTAAGTGTAAATAATGGTTCATATATATACTGTTGCGACAGCGGGGGTCACGTGACGCAAGTAACACGTTATATTCTCGAAGGTTCGTGAATCCTCGAGTGTTTACTAGATTTGCGGTATTCTTGTATATAAGACCACCAAGAAGTGACGGTAACAATGTAGTTGAATTGTAGACAGAGATACAGACGACAATTGAGCCAAGCGC
>NW_013796132.1:0-928 GCF_000517525.1 Limulus polyphemus | reverse complement strand
CAATACACAGAGGTCTTGCATAAACATAATAAAAAATGAACAATCCACAGAGGTACTACATAAATATAATACAAACTAAACAATCCACAGAGGTACTGCATGAATATAATGTAAACTAAACAATCCACAGAGGTACTACATAAATATACTATAAACTAAACAATTCACAGAGGTACTGCATAAATATATTATAAACTAAACAGTACACAGAGGTACTGCATAAATATACTATAAACTAAAACAATCCACAGAGGTACTGCATATATATAATATAAACTAAACAATACACAGAGGTACTGCATATATATAATATAAACTAAACAATACACAGAGGTACTGCATATATATAATAGTTCATTATTTCGTAAACAAAAGAAACATAACATTTTCAGACGCGCACAAACTAGGTTTAAGATTTATATCATTTCTATATTTTGTACTATTACCAATAAAGTAAACCACTTCAAAACATGATTTATAATTATCATTTAGTGTTTTTGTATTTCTTTTGTTAATAAATAATAGGTTTATTTCTAACCAATATTGGATTTTAAACATCTTATTTTTCTTATCACTAAACGTCCCCTGGTGGGACAGCAGTAAGTCTACTAGCTGATAATCTAGACACAACAGATAGCTCAATGTGGTTTTGCTCTAAAACAAACAAACAAACAAGTACTACTAATCGTAACGATAAAACATATTTGTGTTGTCACTTGCAGTTGACTAGTTTATTGTCCATCATGATTGTTACTGTGAGGAATGGCTATGTACGTACTTTTATTTCTTAGTAAGCAGTGTAAACAGAAAGTTTTGAGTTTGCTCCACTTGATTTTGAACTAGGACTATGATATTTAGAGCCTTATATTCTCAGTGTATTAGACAAGATATATATATATATATATATAATGGCTATGTAGGTACTTTA
>NW_013796131.1:0-577 GCF_000517525.1 Limulus polyphemus | reverse complement strand
CCAGTTTTATTTAAGAAAGTACTTGTGTCGCTAAAGTTTCGTTGGACGAATTTACGGAAAATTAACGAACGAACTGGAGACGTAACAATACAAAAGATGTTGTTGTTGTTTTTTTTTTAATGTTCATGGATAGGCTACCAAAAGGATTTTTTGATTGAAAATTTTAAACTATGGAAAGAAACACAAGAGAATTTAATTTAATTTTTCTCTCTGAGGTATTGAAGAATTTAAGATGACATGATTGAGATGTTTGAAACCATTAGGGCTTCTATAAGTTGCTCATAGAAGGTTTTGTAGTAGCTGAAGAATAAAATTGGAGATGAAATTATGAATGTCAAATGAAATAGCAGAAGTTATATAAGCCCATGCCCAGGGTAGTTGTTAAGCAAAATGTTTTTCCCTGTTAAAATTTAGTAGAATTGTTTGTAGTATATGTGCTGATAGCTTGAACTTCTTTAAGTATTCATTGGATAATTTTATGGATGTTATGAGTTATACTTAGGTTGGGCTTCATGAGTTTATTGTTGACCAGGTGACATTCAACAGACCAAATGGCCTTCCGACTCCTTCTGTCTTG
>NW_013796130.1:0-617 GCF_000517525.1 Limulus polyphemus | reverse complement strand
ACAACTATTGTTGTTGTTTAATCTTCCAATGTTCTAGTACAATTATTGTTGTCAGTATTTTGTCACAGCTAACATTATCGGAATTATTCTGTAGACGTGAAACGTTTGTAAGTATTCAGTTTGTTTGAAATTCGACCCAATCTCCTCTTGTCACTAAGTTCGAACACACCGCCCAATATAAAAAAAAAGTTGTTATATTATGAATGAAAAATGTATGTCTACGGAAGTCTTCAAGCCTAGGAAAAGGATTTTATTAAAGTCTCTCTTCTAGGCTGTTCTTTTTTTTTTTTAGTGACCACGTGATGCATTGACGTACATTGAGTACTAAAAGACGTTCACGCCCAGGACAAGTTACCCTTCTCCCCGCCCTCAGTGCCACAGCGGCATGTCTTCGAACTTACAACGCTAGAATCCGGGTTTCGATACCCGTGGTGGGCAGAGCACAGATAGCCCATTGTGTAGCTTCGTGCTTAAATGCAAACAAACAAACAATCAACACACAGGACAAATTGTATACTGTTTAATACGTTACCTGCCGGTCCAGCATGGCCAGGTGGTTAAGGGCACTGGACTCGTATTCTGAGGGTCGCGGGTTCGAATCCCCGTCACATCCAACA
>NW_013796129.1:0-824 GCF_000517525.1 Limulus polyphemus | reverse complement strand
TATTGTTAAATCTTGTGTCTTCTTATTGACAATACACAGTATTGTTAAATATTGTGTCTTCTTATTCACAAACAATAAGAAGACACGAGATTTAACGATACTGTGTAATGTGAATAAGAAGACACAAGATTTAACAATACTGTGTACATAGTACACAGTATTGTTAAATCTTATGTCTTCTTATTGATATTACACAGTATTATTTAACAATACTGTGTACTGTCAATAAGAAGACACAAGATTTAACATTGTGTCTTCTTATTGACAGTACACAGTATTGTTAAATCTCGTGTCTTCTTATTGATAAAACCCAGTATCGTTAAATATCGTGTCTTCTTATTGATACTACACAGTATTGTTAAATCTTGTGTCTTCTTATTGACAGTACACAGTATTGTTAAATCTTGTGTCTTCTTGTTGACAGTACACAGTATTTTTAAATTTTTATCTCTTCTTATTGATAGTACACAGTATCTTTAAATCTTGTGTCTTCTTATTGACACTACACAGTATTGTTAAATCTTGTCTTTTTATTGACAGTATCGTTAAATCTTTTGTCTTCTTATTTATAGTACTCAGTATCGTTAAGTCTCGTGTCTTCTTGTTGATAGTACGCAGTAATGTTAAATCTTGTGTTTCTTATTGATAGTACATAGTATTGATAAATCTTTTGTCTTCTTATTGACAGTACACAGTATTGTTAAATCTTGTGTCTTCTTATTGACAGTACACAGTATTGTTAAGTCTTTTGTCTTCTTAATGACAGTACACAGTATTTTTTAATCTTGTGTGTTCTTATTGACAGTACACATTATCGTTAAATC
>NW_013796128.1:0-575 GCF_000517525.1 Limulus polyphemus | reverse complement strand
GACATGACGTGATAGATATACGACTGTGTATTTTTTCCAGGACACACGCTTTGTTTTATGTAGTAGATTGGACAAAACTTTTGTTTTAAATGATATACTGGACTGTTTGTTTATTGGACAAGACATTCGGACTTCGTTTATTTTAAATGATATTATAGTCTATTTGTTTATAGGACAAGACTTCCAGACTTTGCTTATTTTACACTTACTGTGTTATAGTGGTACATCGGTAAACATAGATAGACCAAGTTTACTGCTAAAAAAAGCGAAAATGTTGGTTACTTTTGAGCATAACAAGTAATTTGTTTTTAAAGTATTTTGTTCAGATCTGAATATGTTGTTGATTAGATATTTTCCCACTAGTGAAGCTTGAATAAAATAACCTGGTTTTCTTTTTTCTCTACAATGGTGAGATTAAGACAAATGACGTATATCTTCGCGAGGGTAGGTCAGTTTTTTTGGTTTGCTGCACTCACACGCGGAAATTACTATTCCAATATCAAAGACACCTCCCCCCCCAGTAGCACAGCGGTATGTCTCCGGACTTACAACGCTAGAAACCGGGTTTCGATACC
>NW_013796127.1:0-574 GCF_000517525.1 Limulus polyphemus | reverse complement strand
AAACGATATTTAAGTACGTGCATGATATGCTTACCATTTATAAAAAAAAAACTGTATATATTTATCGGAATATCAAAAGCAAATACCCATAGACCAGTCAAGTAAGCTTTAGAAATCTTGTAGCTATAGTCCGAGGCACCTAGGGGCCAGCCCCGCTGACGTAATCAGGTAGATAGGTTTATATACTAACGAAGAAGGACATCTCGAACACACTCGGACTTCCCCGATCATTCGAGAAACTCATCACGCACGTTACGTGACTTCCACTGTTGTAACAATAGCAATCAATATGAAAATTGGCACAAATATAAATTTTTATGGGCCCAACACATTGACATACAAAAAAATTGGATTTGCCCTTTTTGAGTTTTTGGGGGACCAAAACTCACAAAACAGCATAATTTTGAGACGTTTGGCCAATTACTCGTCCGTATTTTGAATAATTTACATGAGATTTGGTACAAAGAACCTGTTCTACAGGTCCCACACATTGACAAACAAAAATGGAAGACTTTCCCATTTTTAGTAATTATAGGAGGGTCAAGATCACAAAAAAGCATAATTTTAGGGTTTT
>NW_013796126.1:0-577 GCF_000517525.1 Limulus polyphemus | reverse complement strand
TTATAGAAGCAACTGAATAACATGCACAATTGCATTTAATTCATGTTTTTGCTAAATTAAATATCCAGTGAACTGCCGCTAATGCTATTTTATTCAAATACATATAATCATCGTACTTTCTGCATGACGAAATTGTAAGTAACGTTCAATAACTTATATTTAAAGTTAAATTATATTAATAGTATTAACATATTGATTTCAACCATCATATCTCACTTTGGGCCCGATATGACCAAGTTGTTAGGGTGCTCGACTCGTCAATCTGAGGGTCGCGAGTTCGAATCCCCGTCACACCAAATATGCTCGCCCTTTCAGCCTTGGGGGCGTTATAACGTGATAGTCAATCCCACTATTCGTTGGTAAAAGAGTAGCCCAAGAGTTGACGGTGGGTGGTGATGACTAGCTGCCTTTCCTTTAGTCTTACACTGCTAAATTAGGGACGGCCAGCGCAGATAGCCCTCGTGTAGCTTTGCGCGAAATTCAAAATAAACAAACAAACAATATCTCACTTTCACTTTGAAACGTGTTACGTCAGATCAATCCCCAATCACTATAGCACATGAAGGAAACTTTAGCA
>NW_013796125.1:0-577 GCF_000517525.1 Limulus polyphemus | reverse complement strand
CAGGAGATTGCAGGTAACAGTTCAAATTCATAGTTTAATTGAAAACAGGAAATTGTAGGTAAATAACAATTCAAATTCATAGTGTAATTTAACACAGAAGATTGGAAGTAAATACCAATTCAAATTCATAATGTAATTTAAAACAGGAAATTGTAGGTAAATAACAGTTCAAATTTATAGTATAATATGAAAGAGAAGACTGGTAAATAGCTATTTAAATTTTCAATTAGCTTTCACTCTCGTATTACCATGCTATCGAAACTTATATTGCCAACATGGTTTAGATATATATTCCTTTTGTCTGTGATCTGCCCCCCCCCCACAGTGGCACAGAGGTAGAATCCGGGTTTCGATACCCGTGGAGGGCAGAGCACAGATGATAGTCCATTGTGTAGCTTCGAGCTTAATTACAAACAAACAAACTTGTTTGTGATCTGCCACCCCAGTGGCACAGCAGTAGAATCCCGGTTTCGATACCTGTGGTGGGCAGAGCACAGATAGCTCATTGTGTAGCTTTGTGCTTAATTACAAACAAACAAACTTGTTTGTGATCTGCCCCCTCCCCCACTGGCACAGC
>NW_013796124.1:0-577 GCF_000517525.1 Limulus polyphemus | reverse complement strand
TGTGAAAGTTGCTTTTAGTCTAATGTAGTAATTATAGCATGTGAGAGTTGCTTTTCATTGTCTAATGTAGTAACTATAGCATGTTAGAGTTGCTTTTCATTGCCTAATGTATTAATTATAGCATGTTAGAGTTGCTTTTCACTGTCTTATGTAGCAACTATAGCACGTGAGAGTTGCTTTTCAGTGTCTAATGTAGTAGCTATAGCATGTGAGAGTTGCTTTTCATTGTCTAATGTAGTAATTATAGCATGTGAAAGTTGCTTTTTAGTCTTATGTAGCAACTATAGCACGTGAGAGTTGCTTTTCAGTGTCTAATGTAGCAATTATAGCATGTGAGAGTTGCTTTTCATTGCCTTATGTAGTAACTATAGAATGTGTGAGTTGCTTTTCATTGTTTAACGTAGTAACTATAGCATGTGATAGTTGTATTTCATTGTCTAATATAGCAGCTATAGCATGTGAGTGTTTCAATATTTTCGCTCTTATGAAACTTTTTTACCAATGTTAGTATTTAAACTTGCATAAAGAATATTTTAACATTATTATTTGAATTTACCGAAATCTAGTTCGATTTTTT
>NW_013796123.1:0-577 GCF_000517525.1 Limulus polyphemus | reverse complement strand
TAGAAAAAAGGCTAACTTTTATGCATTCTGGAGAATATCAGACATTTATTTACATTTATAAGATTTAAACGATGTTTTCTTTTCTTTCATTTACAGATTGGCTCGTTGAGTTCGATAACGGATTAAAGTAAGAGCACGGTTGTTTTTTGATAAACACGGTGATGACGTCGGTCTCGGAGAGGAAGGCTACCGTAGTACTGTCGATGACGTGACCAGAGAAATGCAAAAAGAATACACTGAAAATGTGGCTAAATGAACATTTTGAGTATAATTTGATAGGTTAAGTTCTTATCGGAAAATGATTGTTAGTCAATTAAATTATTATAAATTTGGATTATTTGAATATTATTAACGTAAAACTGATTTGGATTTAGAGTAGAATAGGAATAAGCAAAACTACAAACACGACACTGTCCTTTTTGGGTGAAGAGAAACACGTGTTTCTGACCGCCCCTGGTTATATTTCATTCCCCTCCGGGGAATGAGATATATGATTAACCTAAATACCTACCAAGTCCAAAAGAAAGAAAGAAATTTTTTAGTGTATGTTCTGAGAGAGAAACAAACCATGCCCCCA
>NW_013796122.1:0-577 GCF_000517525.1 Limulus polyphemus | reverse complement strand
GGGTGCCTCACGAACTCTCCGATGATCATCGTTTCCAACGTGTGAACGTTGCTTCTTCTCTTCTGGCGCGTAACCATTTTTGGACAGAATTATCACCTGTGATGAAAAATGGATTCTCTATGGGAATACTGAACGCTAAAAATAATGGCTCAGTCCTAGAAAAAAAACCACTTCCAACCCCAAAACCTGGACTCCATTCGCAGAAAGTGATGCTTTGCATTTGGTGAGATATCAAAGGAGTAATTCATTTCGAACTCCTCAATCGACAGCGAAGTTTCAATTTAGAAATCTATATTCAGCAACTGGAACGTTTACATCAAGCCCTTCATCAGAAACGCTCTTCACTCGTCAATCGGAAAGGTGTTCTTCTTCTCCATGACAATGCACGTCCACATTTCTCATGTTTGACGCAACACAAGATTATGGAGTTGGGTTGGGAAGTTGTACCCCACCCACCATATTCTCCAGATATGGCACCATCAGATTACGATCTTTTTCGTTTGCTGCAACACCATCTTAATAGGAAAAACGTATGCAAATGTGGAAGCTGTTAAAGAGGACATCAACATGTATTTTG
>NW_013796121.1:0-577 GCF_000517525.1 Limulus polyphemus | reverse complement strand
GTAATAGGCGAGAGTTTCGCAATACATATTTAACAGTATAAGTTATGTACATTTCGAAATAAGTCTAATTTATACAAACATCGATATTATAGTCAAAATTATATTAGACGATGTTATGACCTATTCCAATAGAAGGGTCCTTTTAGGTTAATTGTTTATAAGCTTCCTTCAGGCGCAGATGTTACAAAACCAGCTAGTAACAACAACATTAGTTATTAATGGCTTACTTATGCCAATATCAGCTGCCAGTAACATAGTATTCCAATACCAATTTACAGTATCCTACTAATACTAACAGCAACTTATAGTGGCTATACAACAGTAACCAGTTTCTACTAACTATTTAATATCAATACCAGTTTACGGTATCTTACTAATACTAACAACAACTTACAGTATTAGTGGCATACCACAGTAATCAGTTTCTACTAACTAAGTAATATCAATACCAGTTTACAGTATCCTACTAATACTAACAACAACTTACAGTGGCATACAACAGCAACCAGTTTCTATTAACTATTTAATATCAATACTAGTTTAAGGTATCTTACTAATACTAACAACAACTTACAGT
>NW_013796120.1:0-577 GCF_000517525.1 Limulus polyphemus | reverse complement strand
CAAAAGTTTCACAAACTTACAAGCAATATAAAGTCTTATTTCTGGTCTGGAACTTCCTTGATATCTTATCGAGGGTTCACGATGAGTGAGCTAATTTCGAGTTGACGTAGGAACAATTCGCTTAACGGTGAGCTAGCAAGCCCTGTAGTCTTTACTGTTCACACGCCTATTAGAGATTGAGTTTCCACTGATGACGTTAGGTAATGTTTTACGTAAAAATACTAATATCCGATGTGAATCCACTGACATTAAATGGTTTGTAATGTCTGAAATTTATAAATATTCCTGGTCAAATATCTGAAGTTTTCCGATTAATAAGCGTTATAACAATCACAGTTATAGCTTCCAAAGTTTATAGCACAATGACTATAGCAAACTAATAATAGATACTCCCTTTTGGCTCGTCGCGTTGGTTATATTTGTAGGCGTGTGGAAGCTTTCTAGACAATTCAGATTACGTATCAATACAAATTCAAGCGTTTACGTACATACATATATTGTTGATTCTTACTCTCGAGAATCTTCTACAACTTTGGAGATTAGGCGGGAGTTTCGCAATACATATCTAACACTATAA
>NW_013796119.1:0-577 GCF_000517525.1 Limulus polyphemus | reverse complement strand
CTTCTTTCACCTCTCTCTCTCTGAACTTGATCCTGCCTTTGTCTGTCTGCCATCAATAGACGACTGTGTGGTTGCAGTAACTGACTGTATTGTCCAGACAGCAGCTCATTTTATTCCTAAGACCTCAACACGTTTTCCACGGTATCCTCGTCCATGGTGGAGTCCTGCCTGCCAGAGGGCATGGAAGGCTCAAAAACGGGCCTGGGATACCTTCCAATGATATCCCTCTCTTTCTAACTACATTGTTTATCAGTGGGCTCATGCCCATGCTCGGCAGGTTCGACGTCAGTGCCAAAAGGAATCTTGGAGTAAATTCACTACTAGCATCTCTTCTACCACCAGTTCCAAAACTGTATAGGACAAGATTCAGAAAGTTTCTGGGAGGTATGCTTCCCATCCCCTTTCCATCTTGCTCTCCAATGGCCAGGAAGTTGCTGATGTCCAGAGCATTGCTGATGCTCTCGGCCACAGCTTTTCTCGTGCTTCTAGCACTCCTGTTTCTTCCCCTGCCTCAGGCAGAGCGATCACCTCTTTCCTTTCGGGCTGATTGTCTCTATGATTATAATCGCCCCTTTAC
>NW_013796118.1:0-699 GCF_000517525.1 Limulus polyphemus | reverse complement strand
CCTAAGATTTGGGCAACCACCAACATCAAGTTTAAAGAGACTGGTACGACCCCTAAGATTCGGGCAACCTCCAACATCAAGTTTAAAAAGACTGGCACGACCCCTAAGATTTGGGCAACCACCAACATCAAGTTTAAAGAGACTGGCACGAGCCCTAAGATTTGGGCAAGAAGGAAACATTTTCCTCTTCACGTGAACAGTTACTGCTCACGTGGGCAAATGTTTCTTCATTTAAGTATGTGGTATGTGACGTATTAGGTATGTGACGTAACTCTTCTCGTGAACTGTGAAAATCCCCCCAGCGGCTGCAACAGAAAGTACTTTGAATGTAAAATTGGTTTGAGGCTTATGAAGTTTGAATCCAAAATGTTTTCAAAAATCAGTTGTTAATTACAATTTTTGACGATGTGTTAACTACATTTAAATACTTTGAAACAATCAACATGTGCTATTTCAACTTCATTCCGAACATTTAAAAAAGGAATTTTAATATACGGTCTATAAACCATCAATAGAAGTAGCAAAATTCCTAGAGACTATTAAATGAAGAGATAACAGAGTAAGTTACTTATAAGGTACACATTGGTATTAAATCATTACTAAATGGACAGCACACCTTATAAGGTACACACTTGTATTAAATCATTAGTTAATGGACAGCACACCTTATAAGGTAGACATTTGTATTAAATCATTACT
>NW_013796117.1:0-574 GCF_000517525.1 Limulus polyphemus | reverse complement strand
CGAAAGCCAAAGCTGATGTTCATTTCTTGGACATTCCCACCAAATGGCACATAGTATTTTCACACTTTATGTGCATATCCCACACACTTTGTAGTAGTCTGTTCATAATTTTTGGAATGCACCCTGTTGGCACCCACAGGCGAGCCAACTAGACTAGACTAAGTACACTGCACATTTAACATTGAGCCACTTATGAACTCTCTCAATACGGGCTCAGTCCCAAGGATTGACCACATGACAATTTTTACTTGTATATAGTTTTAATACTATAACTTTCAATAATAATACAGCATGTGTATCTTCACAAAACTTGGAAGACTTTTAGTAAACATTACAAATCGTTTGTACACAAAAAAAATACAGTTTTTTTTTTAAAGAAGTAATGTTACTAAAGATTTGTGCGTGAATATATCAAGTCTTTTTCTGACCAGTCTGAGTGCAAAACGATTTTCATGTTCAAGATTAAAAATAATTTTCTTCATCTCAAAAATCTCAAACATCATTTATGTTATCTCTAAAATCTCCTGAATAGATTTCAAACATTTTTTAGGTAAAACTTTATATTTTATCTGTT
>NW_013796116.1:0-574 GCF_000517525.1 Limulus polyphemus | reverse complement strand
GAAAGAATTAAGCCTTCTCTCTCTTTTGTTTGTGATACACCTTTATAAAAGACACTGAAGATTTAATGAATTACACGGTGAGTTCGTCATAAAATGTTCAAATACGTAACTCTACAATTCTAATTTTGTGAGTTCCCTGGTAATCAATGAGCCACGAAAAAGCTGGTGGGACAGTGGGAAGTCTTTGGATTTATAATACTAAAATCAGTGGTTCGATTCCCCTCAGTGGACACAGCAGATAGCCCGTTGTGGCTTTTCTATAAGAAAATTTCATACCTGCTGAATTTTCTCTGTTTTAACAAGCTTCTCTTCCCAGGTTTCAGACATCTCTTGAACCAGCTTCTCAGATTCCTTCAGCCTTTCATACAAACCTTCTTGTTGCTGTTTTAAATAATATAAAATATTTATCAGTGTAAATAACTGCTGTGTTTAAACAATATAAAACATTAACAGCCCAGTCTCTTGTTATGTCTAGTTTTAAAACATTTATCATTGTTGTTACTGCTGTGTTTTAAACAATACAAAACATTAACAGCCCAGTCTCTTGGTATGTCTAGTTTTAAAACATTTATCA
>NW_013796115.1:0-577 GCF_000517525.1 Limulus polyphemus | reverse complement strand
GAAGAATAGTTGGTCAAGCAGATGGTGGCATAAGTCAACGGCAAATTTCGCAGAATTTTGGAATCCCGCTTTCGACAGTCAAAAGAATCATCGTGCAGTTCAGGAAACACTTTAAGGAAACAACTGAGCAGCGTCCAGGTCGTCCTGGTCCATCGGAGAGGACAAAAAGAGCTGTCAAGAGGAACATCGAAATGGATGCCAGATGAACGACTGCAGAAATGGCCAAGTTGGTGGGATGAGCCCGAAATTTGTTCAACGGATTCTCCACAGATTGGGTTATCGTTGTAGAGCAGCTAGACGGAAGCCCTTATTATGACCTGCCAACATAGTCAGACGAAAGAAGTGGGCAAGTGATATGATGACCAAGCCTCTTGAATTTTGGAAGACCATATTGTTCTCAGACAAATCAAGTTTCGCTCAATTTTCGGACAGTGGAAGGATATGGGTCTGGGGAATGCCTCACCAAGAGTTTTGGCTCAACAGATTACAGACAACTGTGAAGCATGGTGGTTTCAGCGTGATGGTTTGGGGAGCTGTCTGGGTTGGTGGGAGATTGAGCTTAGTGGAGTGCGTTGGC
>NW_013796114.1:0-577 GCF_000517525.1 Limulus polyphemus | reverse complement strand
GTGGGGACCAGTGTGAGTAACTATTGAGTGCATGGCATAAAGGATAGACACGAAGTATACTTGGATGACATTGAAGACCCATGCATATTAGGACTACTTACTACCGAGGAAGTGTGTAGTTAACTTTGATAAAATGACGTTTGGGAACAACAAAGGGCAAATTCTGGTAAGTGTTAAAAGAGAGGTTGAAATAACAAGGTGCCATCAAGCTGAAGTCAAAGTGACTGAAGGAGTTGATAATGGTGAAGTGGAACCAAGTATAGATATTATAGCTGAACAGGAGAAAGACCAAGATGTGAAACCAATAATTGTTTTTCTACAAACAAGTGTTTTGCACCCTGCTTGGGAGAAGGTGTCTAGCTTAAGCCCTGTGACAAAGAACTATTGGGCACAATGGGACCAGTTGAAGCTTGAAGATGGTATTCTTGTCCAAAGATGGGAAACTGCAGATTGGAAAGTGACGACCTGGCAAACAGTTATACAGAGAAAGTAACGGGAAGTTGTGCTGCGTCAATCCCATGATAGTTTAACAGAAGGATATCTTGGAGTTAAGAAGACATTGAGTCACCTACAACTG
>NW_013796113.1:0-577 GCF_000517525.1 Limulus polyphemus | reverse complement strand
TTTTTTACAAGCCTTTTATGTGGCACCTTGTCAAATGCTTTCTGAAAATCCAGATACACCAAATCTACACCCTTATCCTCATCTACATAAGCAGTAACCTTTTCAAAGAATGTTAAAAGATTTGTAAGGCAAGATTTTCCCTTAGAGAAACCATGTTGACTATCCACTAAAATTCTAAACTTTGTTAAATGACTTTGCAAAGCATCTTTTAACAGACATTCCAAAACTTTTCCCACAACTGATGTAAGAGTAATGGGTTTATAATTCCTGGGACAATTTTTATCACCTCCCTTGAAAAGAGGAGATATATTAGCTAACTTCCAATCCTTTGGTACCTGCCCACTATTCAAGGACTAACCAAAAATAGTAGCAAGTGGCTCACATATCCAATCTTTAACCTCCTTCAAAACCCATGGGGAAACATTATCTGGCCCAGGAGCCTCATCATTTTTTAAACTTCCCAATTTTTTTCTTAACCAGATCAGAATTAATGCAGTCATCTTGTTTGATCTCATTTCCATTTATCAACTGATCAAGATGTGGAATACTGCTTAAATCCTCATTAGTAAAAATGGAA
>NW_013796112.1:0-577 GCF_000517525.1 Limulus polyphemus | reverse complement strand
CGATGAAGTTATGTTATGATAAGAGATCTACTGAAGTCAGCTTTGTACCAGGAGACAAGGTGTGGTTGTATAATACCAGGAAGACCAAAGGTAAGTCTCCTAAGTTGTCTTCTCCATGGGAAGGCCCATTAGACATAGCGGATCGTCTCTCAGGCATGATTTTCCAAATAAAATGTGGTCGGCGAGGTAAGCCAAAAGTGGCGCATAGCAACAGGCTTTGGCATTATCACAGTCCAGGACATTTCAGTTGGAACAAAGTGAACAACGGAACAAAAGACGCCACTGAAGACATGTCACCTGAAAAAGCCACTGTCAAAGAAGAAACTCTACCTGGTTTTGAGAAGAGAAACAGTGAAGCCCTTGATGAAGTTACTACCACTGATGTGACTGTTACCGATGATAGGATAATTCCTGATGGAGCAGATGAACCTCACGGGAAGCAGAAGCCAGTACGGAAGAAGATACATCCCGTAAAATTAAGAGACTTTGTTGAATTTTAATTTTTGTGTTTGTAGTGTTTGTAAATTCTGTACATTTAATTAAGTTATTGTTAATTATCTATTGGTTTACGATCAAT
>NW_013796111.1:0-575 GCF_000517525.1 Limulus polyphemus | reverse complement strand
GCAGCGTCCGGGTCGTCCTGGTCCATCGGAGAGAACAAAAAGGGCTGCCAAGAGGAGAATCGAAATGATTCCCAGATTAACGACTGCAGAAGTGGCCAAAGTTGGTGGGATGAGCCCGAAATCTGTTCAACGGATTCTCCAAAGATTGGGTTATCGTTGCAGAGCAGCTAGACGGAAACCCTTATTAAGACCTCCCAACATAGTCAGACGAAAGAAGTGGGCAAGTGATATGATTACCAAGCCTCTGGACTTTTGGAAGACCGTATTTTTCTCAGACGAATCAAGATTAGCTAAATGTTCGGACAGTGGAAGGATATGGGTCTGGAGAATGCCTCACCAAGAGTTTTGGCACGAAAAATTCAGCCAACTGTAAAGTTTGGTGGTTTCAGCGTGATGGTTTGGAGAGCTGCTTGGATTGGTGGGAGATCGAGCTTAGTGGAGTGCGTTGGCAACATAAATTTTGCGAAATACGTCGAAATATTGGAGGAAGGACTCTTGCCACTTTATTCCTCGGGTTTCGTGGACAAGAACACAACGTTGTTCCAGGAAGATGGAGCAACGTTTCACACTGCTAG
>NW_013796110.1:0-576 GCF_000517525.1 Limulus polyphemus | reverse complement strand
GACTTCAGCTTGCTGACACCTGATTAGTTCAACCTCTCTTTTGCAGCAATGCCTGCAGTCATTTTTGCAGGGTCTTTGGCTCAGTCCATCGGCATTTCCATGAGATTTTCCTTCTCTATATTCAATATCATAATTATACTGGTCTATTTTCCCGATCCAACGTGCCCGTTGTCCCTCTGGGTTCTTTAATGATCTTAACCAGCGTATGTCAGAATCTTTACTATAGCAAGGAGTTCCCTCCATGTTACACAGTAGTTCCTCTCTGGTCTACTCAGGACCCTACTCAAGTAGGCCACCACATGTTCGTTTTCGCCCACTTTCTGGAACAACACTCCTCCAATTCCGACATTACTAGCATCACAATACAGTATGTACGGCAGTGAGGGATTTGGAAGCTTTAAGAGTGGAGATGGGATCAATTTTTCTTTCAATGTCTTGAAAGCATGCTGGCAAGAAACTGTCCATTCAAACTTCTGGCCCTTTCTTTTCGGTTAAATCATGTAGTGGTGCAACTATAGTTGCAAAGTCCTTCACAAACTTTCGGTAATAGGTACAGAGTCCCAAGAACTTCTTAAC
>NW_013796109.1:0-577 GCF_000517525.1 Limulus polyphemus | reverse complement strand
TGTGGCTGTATTTTACAAAATACTAGTCTACTAAAACACAGCCAAGACAAGTTACTTTGCACAGACCAAAGGTCAGTTTTATGTTATTTGATATGGTAACATAAATGCACGTGAGCCTCGTCATTGTAGCTTCTGTATTGTTAGCCAGGCATGGCTGAAAGTTCAGTATAATAAAAATAATAATTATATATAAATGTATAATGTTATGAGATTGAAGCTATTTAGTCTAAACACTTATATTTTCATGTTATAATTTGTGTTCATTCTAGAATGAGAGAGGCATAACTTGTGTTTATTTCCTAATTTTTTATGGTGGTTGCAAGATCGGTCAAATCTACTGAACCCGTACAGAGATTAATTACTGAAAATAACAGATAAAATATAGTTTTTTCTTAAGAAACATTTGACAACTATCTCGACATTATAAAGATTTCGCATGTGAAATTTAAAAATTTTCTGAAGTATAAAAGTATTTTTAATCTTGAAATAAATATTACTTTGCATGTTGGATAGGCAAGATGTGAAAAGAAAAAATAGACAAGAGAAAAATATTGCTTCATAAACCTTAAGACGTAAT
>NW_013796108.1:0-576 GCF_000517525.1 Limulus polyphemus | reverse complement strand
GGTACAGCGTTTGAAACTAAATAACATCTCTTATCCTGAGGCTCGGAAGCTGTTGTTTCCTCCTACATCACGGACCTTTCCGTGCCTCCATATCAAGTCTTTTTCATGCCATGTGCGGGGTCTTCTGCCCTCCATGGATAATAGAGTTGACCAATCTACATCTACTCCAATCTCTGTCCCCACTGTTCCTTCCAGTGACTGCCTCTGGTGTCTGTGCGGGTCCTTCTTTGGCCCCTAAATGCAGGACAATTATTCGATCATGTTCTCAGTCATTGGATTCTCACTCTGATGACAGAGATCTGCCCACTTATTCAAGGGCAGGATCCGTGGAGGTCGATCGAAAAACGGCGTGGTCGTAAACCGAAAAGTTCTCCACCCTCTTCTCTTAAACATACATAAAAATGGCCACTTTGATACAGTGGAACTGTCGAGGTTTTTGTTCTAATCTCGATGACATTAAGGCCTTGATTGAATCCTATCATCCTGAGTGTCTCTCCTTACAGGAAACATTTCTGAAACCTGCCGATACAGTCATCCTTCGGTCAGTTTTCCTTGTACTGGAATGACAGGTTGTGT
>NW_013796107.1:0-577 GCF_000517525.1 Limulus polyphemus | reverse complement strand
GGCATATTATCCATGTCTTAATAAATTATGGTATAATAATCGTGTTCATGTATTTTCCTCATGTCTTATTAATGTATGGTATAATCATCGTGTCTATGTATTTTACCCATGTCTTAATAAAGTAAGGTATAATTATCGTGTCTGTGTATATTATCCATGTCTTAATAAAGTAAGGTATAATCATCGTGATGATGTATTTTACCCATGTCTTAATAAAGTATGGTATAATCATCGTGTTTATGTATTTTACCCATGTCTTAATAAAGTTTGGAATAAGCATCGTGACTATGTATTTTACCCATGCTTTCATGAAATATGGTATAATAATGGTGTTGATGTATTTTACTCTTGTCTTTTTAAAGTATGGTATAATCATCGTGTCTATGCAATTTACCAATGTCTTATTAAAGTATTTTAAAATCATCGTGTCTATGTATTTTACTCATGTCTTATTAAAGTATGGTATAATCATCGTGTCTATGTATTTTACCCATGTCTTAATAAAGTATGGTATAATCATCGTGTTGGTGTATTTTACACATGTCTTAATATAGTATTGTATAATCATCGTGTCTAC
>NW_013796106.1:0-577 GCF_000517525.1 Limulus polyphemus | reverse complement strand
GAAAGTTCCAACAGCTAAGTGTAAAATGGCAAGCACACATAGTGTCTACATGACAGGAAAGCTGGATGGCCAAAGGTGCAACTTTGTCATAGATTCTGCATCTCAGCAAACCCTCGTGGATATCAAGGTGCTGGATCACAAAGAAGTACAAGAAGCCATACATAAGCTCTGTGATGTGACAGGACATTATGCAAGGTTGTGGGGACCAGTGTGGGTAACTATTGAGCTCATGGGCATGAAGGACAGACACAAAGTATACTTGGCTGACATTGAAGACCATTGCATATTAGGGTTGGACTACTTACTACCAAGGAAGTGTGTAATTAACTTCGATAAAATGACGATTGGGGAACACTTTGGAAGGTCACTTGTGGCAGGTCATCAAGTAGTACACATAACAATGGCTAATATCTCTAAATGTGAGCAGACACTTAAAAAAGGGGCATTGTTGGGTGTGTGTTAGGAGGTAGAGCTAGTCAATGTTAAGGCAAGAAATACAACCATCCTTCCAGAACATTTAACTGACCTCTATAAGCAGAGCATAGTCCATATGTTATCGTCACAGGCTCTTCAGTTT
>NW_013796105.1:0-577 GCF_000517525.1 Limulus polyphemus | reverse complement strand
TGTTAGTATTTTATATATAAGACGGTCACAACGTGACGGAACAATGTGTGTAATTGAACTGAGTATTGTTGAGTCGAGCACGTGAGACGTTCGTTGAGAATTATAGCGTTTCTTATAGCGCGACTGTTGAAATTAAGTGTATCAAAAAGTTATATTCAAAAAGAATAAACCAATTTTATTTAAGAAAGGACTTCTAACGGTAAAGTTTCTTCGGAAATAATTTTACGGAAAATTAACTAACGAACGGAGACGTAACAATATAAATAAAACAAAATTTTAGGTTTAAGGTAGTTGCATGTATAAAACTTAACTCTTTTAACAATACATCTTTATAATACAGTATAAATATATTATAGGTATATCACAGCTCTCTTTATCAAGAGGCCATTAGGAAACAAAAGTTTTGTGACGCGGCTTTAAATCATGTTCTGCAAGATCCAAGATCATGATTTAAAGCTTGCCCAAAATTGTACACATTCAAATAGTTATATTTTTGTATTTCAGTTCTAAGTCATGCATTCGTAACTCGTTTATAACTTATTCTTTTGCTTGATTTTTTTTAAAGAAACAATGAAAA
>NW_013796104.1:0-576 GCF_000517525.1 Limulus polyphemus | reverse complement strand
ACAAGACATTCTGCAAGGTTGTGGGGACCAATATGGGTAACTATTGAGTTCATAGGCATGAAGGACAGACACAAAGTATACTTGGCTGACATTGAAGACCAATGCATATTAGGGATGGACTACTTACTACAGAGGAAGTTTGTAATTAATTTTGATAAAATGACGTTTGGGAACAACAATGGCCAAATTCCGGTAACTGTTAAAAGAGAGGTTGAACTAACCAGGTGCCATCAAGCTGAAGTCAAGGTGACTGAAAGAGTTGATGATGGTGAAATGGAACCAGGTATAGATATTAAATCAGAGCAGGAGAAAGGCCAAGATTTGAAGCCAATAATTGATTTTCTAAAAGCAAGTGTTTGGCACCCTGCTTGGGAGAAGTTGTCTAGTCTAAGCCCTGTGACAACGAACTATTGGGCACAATGGGACCAGTTGAAGCTTGAAGATGGTATTCTTGTCCGGAGATGGGAAACTACAGATGGGAAAGTGACGACTTGGCAAACAGTTATACCGAGAAAGTTGTGCTCCGTCAATCCCATGATAGTTTAACAGGAGGACATCTCGGAGTTGAGAAAACAT
>NW_013796103.1:0-577 GCF_000517525.1 Limulus polyphemus | reverse complement strand
GAAACTCAACTTACTGATATCAACAAGCTAGAATATAAAATAAGAAGTTCTTATCTTTTCTATTTGCTAAGATATTGCTCACGTAATAAATCAAACATAGTAGCACCCTACTCACCTCCTTCCATTTTTAGAAATGCTCCCTCATAAACACTTACTTCTTTATATAACATGAATAACCAATCAGAAGCTCAGAATGTGCCCCTAGTGGTTTTCTAAGCCTTTCTAAAGTTCAAAATCAACATTTCAATGAGGTAGGTCATGTCTTTAGTCTGCTCAAAATTTCATATTTTTTTAGAGTAAATTACATCTTAGTTACTAAGTTTGATAAATTATAGTTGAATTCTATGGTATTGATGTTGTAATTTATGATTTTTTAGTTATTCAAATGTATATATAAAACCTAAAAAAATATTTTGTTTCATATCCTCCACGTGCAAAAGTTTTAAAGGCTTAGCAACATACGTCAAGTAGAGTACAAAGGTCGCAACTAGAAGAGACAATTGTTTGCTTTACTTCTTTATTTACTGTTCTATATTTTAAGAAAAATATCTTTAAGAACTTCTTTCAAAATAGCAGT
>NW_013796102.1:0-574 GCF_000517525.1 Limulus polyphemus | reverse complement strand
CATTGTAGTGTTGTCTGATGTATCTTTTAAACATGATCTTGTATTCAAAGTATGACACATTGCAGTGTTGTCTGATGTATCCTTTAAAACATGATCTTGTATTCAAAGTATGACACATTGCAGTGTTGTCTGATGTATCTTTTAAAACATGATCTTGTATTCAAAGTATGACACATTGTAGTGTTGTCTGATGTATCTTTTAAAACATGATCTTGTATTCAAAGTATGACACATTGTAGTGTTGTCTGATGTATCTTTTAAAACATGATCTTGTATTCAAAGTATGACACATTGTAGTGTTGTCTGATGTATCTTTTAATTAATATCTCATCGAACTATTTCAGTGAACAAGCATACTAAGAACTCAATCTGTGTGAAGATGTAAGTGTTAATCAACTTCTGTGTGAAGATGTAAGTGTTAATCAACTTCTGTGTGAAGATGTTAGTGTTAGTCAACTTTTGTGTGAAGATGTTAGTGTTAATCAACTTCTGTGTGAAGATGTTAGTGTTAATCAACTTCTGTGTGAAGATGTTAGTGTTAATCAACTTCTGTGTGAAGATGTTAGTGTTAATC
>NW_013796101.1:0-577 GCF_000517525.1 Limulus polyphemus | reverse complement strand
ATCCTATCTATCTGCCCTACCACTAGCAACAACACACTGTTTGGGTGGCTTAAGAGATTGATCAGCTACTACACAAAGGTCCCTTTCTTTCATAACACTATTAATGTTATTCCCAACCAAATTATACTTATAATTCAAATTATGATAAACCACATGCATTATCTTCCATATATCATAATTAAAAACCATCTGCCATTTATTTGCCTAACTCAGTCTTCTTCTTCTATAGCTTTTCCCGTATCTATACGGGGTCGCTATTTTTGACAGCACGAACTGTCATTTTTTTGGTTTTGGCAGGGTTTTTATGACCGGATGCCCTTCCTGACGCCAACCATCCCCATTTATCCGGGCTTTGGACCGGCACCGAGTTGTACTGGCTTGCACCCCCCAGTGGCTGGGTTATATGCCTAACTCAGTAAATGATTTAAATCCTTTTGTAAAGCAGCAGTATCCTCCTGACAGCTAGCAAAACCCTAAACATTCATATGATCAGCAAATTTAGACTTTATCGACCATTCCTTCATCTGTGTCATTGATGTAAATCAAAAAGTGCAAAGGTCCTAAGACTGAGCCCTGA
>NW_013796100.1:0-890 GCF_000517525.1 Limulus polyphemus | reverse complement strand
GTAGTGGTTAGATATTGAATATTTTAAACACTACTACAGAAGGTTAGGTTTAAGTGTAGTGGTTAGATATTGAATATTTAAAACACTACTATAGAAGTTTAGGTTTAAGTGTAGTGGTTAGATATTGAATATTTTAACACTACTACTATAGAAGGTTAGGTTTAAGTGTAGTGGTTAGATATTGAATATTTTAAACACTACTATAAAAGGTTAGGTTTAAGTGTAGTGGTTAGATATTGAATATTTTAAACACTACTATAGAAGTTTAGGTTTAAGTGTAGTGGTTAGATATTGAATATTTTAAACACTACTACAGAAGTTTAGGTTTAAGTGTAGTGGTTAGATATTGAATATTTTAAACACTACTACAGAAGTTTAGGTTTAAGTGTAGTGGTTGGACATTGAATATTTTAAACACTACTACAGAATTTTAGGTTTAAGTGTAGTGGTTAGATATTGAATATTTTAAACACCACTATAGAAGTTTAGGTTTAAGTGTAGTGGTTAGATATTGAATATTTTAAACACCACTACAGAAGTTTAGGTTTAAGTGTAGTGGTTAGATATTGAATATTTTAAACACTACTACAGAAGTTTAGGTTTAAGTGTAGTGGTTAGATATTGAATATTTTAAACACTACTACAGAAGGTTAGGTTTAAGTGTAGTGGTTAAATATTGAATATTTTAAACACTACTATAGAAGTTTAGGTTTACGTGTAGTGGTTAGATGTTGAATTTTTTAACACTACTACTACAGAAGTTTAGGTTTAAGTGTAGTGGTTAGATATTGAATATTTTAAACACTACTACAGAAGTTTAGGTTTAAATGTAGTGGTTAGATGTTGAATATTTTAAACACTACTACAGAAGTTTAGGTTTAAGTATAGTC
>NW_013796099.1:0-577 GCF_000517525.1 Limulus polyphemus | reverse complement strand
TCTTTCTTTTGTTCTGCTTAATATCCATACTTGGTTCCACTTCACCATCATCAACTCCTTCAGTCACTTTGACTTCAGTTTGATGGCACCTGGTTAGTTCAACCTCTCTTTTGCAGCAATGACTACATTTCCATGAGATTTTCCTTCTCTGTATTCAATATCATAATTATACTGGTCTAACTTTCTGATCCAACATGCCATTTGTCCCTCTGGGTTCTTTAGTGATCTTAGCCAGCGTAATTCGCATGGTCTGTCCTGATGGTAAACCTAGCCCCATAGAGGTGAGGATGGAAATATGTCAGACTCTTTGCTATAACTTCGTGTCACACAGTAGTTCCTCTCTGGTCTACTCAGGATCCTACTGAAGTAGGCCACCACGTGTTCTTTTTCACTCACTTTCTGAGACAACACTCCTCCAATTCCGATATTACTAGCATCATAATCCAGTATGTACGGCAGTGAGGGATTTGGAAGCTTTAAAAGTGGAGCTGAGGCAAATTTTTTTTCAATGTCTTGAAAGCATGCTGGCAAGAAACTGTCCATTCAAATTTCTGGACTATTTTTTTTCAAATCATGT
>NW_013796098.1:0-577 GCF_000517525.1 Limulus polyphemus | reverse complement strand
CCAGGTTCTAAAATATTATGTTACTTAAACAGAAGTACTCTGGTTCTAATATATTATGTCACTTAACAGACATAAATACTCTGGTTCTAAGATATTATGTAACTTAACAAACAGAAGTACTCTGGTTCTAAAATATTATGTTACTTAAACAGAAGTACTCTGGTTCTAATATATTATGTCACTTAACAAACATAAATACTCTGGTTCTAAGATATTATGTCACTTAACAAACAGAAGTACTCTGGATCAAAGATATTATGTCACTTAACAAAAAGAAGTACTCTGGTTCTAGGATGATATGTCACTTAACAAAAAGAAGTACTCTGGTTCTAGGATGATATGTCGCTTAACAAACAGAAGTACTCTGATTCTAGGATGACATGTCGCTTAACAAACAGAAGTACTTTGGTTCTAGGATGACATGTCGCTTAACAAACATAATTACTATGGTTCTATGATGATGTGTCGCTTAATAAACAGAAGTACTCGGGTTCTAAGATATTGTTACGTCTCTGTTCGTTTGTTAATTTTCCGTAAAAATTATTTCCGAAGAAACTTTAGCGATGCAAGTCCTTTC
>NW_013796097.1:0-827 GCF_000517525.1 Limulus polyphemus | reverse complement strand
TTACAAGTTAACAAAATGGTGTTTTAAAAACGAGATAAAATCGTAATTTTGTCAGAATATTCTACAATATTATTATCATATATGTTATGTTTCTAGTATTCTTTCCTGAGGTTTTGATGGAAAACTGCACGAAAATATCTTTCCACAAGTGTTTCCCTAATAGGCAGTACGGCCCATTTCACAGTCAAATCAGTAAGAATACTCTGCCTAAACTATCTATTAAAGAATACCAAAAATCATTTTTCGATACCTGTAGTGGGTAGAGCACAGCTATTTGTGTAGCTTTTTGCTTAACAAAAATGATCAGTCAAACTCAACATGTTGTTTTAAGCCTGTTTTAAGCATTGTAGCAAGAACTACAATTAAATATATCTATGTTGATGTTTTCTCACTTAAATAAATACATGTGTTGATGCTGGCTTCATTTTATTAATATAACAGTAACTGGATGTGCGGTGTTCATTATGTACAGGGTTATAGCTTTGTACAATGGATTTCAGCTATGAAAGTTTTCCAGCTTCACTGACCTCAAATGATTTTGAACAGCTGTCTTTCCTCTAGCCAGTCAGTTCACAATTAGATACGACTATGCTCAGATAACCCTCGTGTATCGTTACGGTATAGGAATTTAGGTCTGGAAGGGTCAGGTTCAAGTGACCTCTTCCTCTCTCTTGTACTATTGTTGATTTAGGTTCTTTGCAATATAGATATGAATACGACATGAGGGCCAGAGTAAACCGCACTTACCATGAACCCTTCGTCTATGTTGGTTTTAATATTTGTGTTAAATATACTATCTCTTATATTACAGAGTTATGTCCATGGCG
>NW_013796096.1:0-577 GCF_000517525.1 Limulus polyphemus | reverse complement strand
CACTTGAGCTTGAATCAGTGACGACATGACACTAGATCTAGAATCAGTGACGACGTGACACTAGATCTAGAGTCAGTGATTGGGCCCAGCATGGCCAGGTGGTTAAGGCGCTTGACTCGCAGTCTTAGAGTCACGGGTTCGAATCCCCCGTCCCACCAAACATACTCGCCCTTTCAGCCGTGGGGGCGTTATAATGTGACGGTCAATCACACTACTCGTTGGTAAAAGAGTAGCCCATGAGTTGGCGGTAGGTGGTGATAACTAGCTGCCTTCCTTCTACTCTTTCTCTGCTAAATTAGGAACGGCTACAACAGATACCCCTCGCGTAGCTTTGCGCAAAATTCAAAACAAAACAATCCAATCAGCGATTGCTAATCTATTCTTTTCATTGTGACGTCGCCTGATAACAGTATAAGTAAACTGTCACTGTAGCATTGTGACGTCACCTGATAACAGTATAAGTAAACTGTCACTGTAGCATTGTGACGTCATCAAATAACAGTATAAGTAAACTGTCACTATGACAGTGTGACGTCACCTGATAACAGTATAAGTAAACTGTCGGTATGACATTGTG
>NW_013796095.1:0-571 GCF_000517525.1 Limulus polyphemus | reverse complement strand
TTTCCATTAAGACAGTCCTGTTAGTTGTACATAACCGAAAACCCAGAGTATGGAATTGGTTTTCCATTAAGACAGTCCTGTTAGTTTTACATAACCGAAAACCCAGAGTATGGAATTGGTTTTACATTAAAACAGTCCTGTTAGTTGTGTGTAACCGAAAACCCAGAATATGGAATTAATATTTCCATTAAGACAGTCCTGTTAGTTGTACATAACCGAAAACCCAGAGTATGGAATTGGTTTTTCATTAAAATAGTCCTGTTAGTTGTGCATAACCGAAAACCCAGAGTATGGAATTGGTTTTTCATTAAGATAGTCCTGTTAGTTGTGCATAACCGAAAACACAGAATATGGAATTGGTTTTCCATTAAGATAGTCCTGTTAGTTGTGCGTAACCGAAAACCCAGAGTATGGAATTTGTTTTTCATTAAAATAGTCCTGTTAGTTGTGCATAACCGAAAACCCAGAGTATGGAATTGGTTTTCCATTAAGATAGTCCTGTTAGTTGTGCGTAACCGAAAACCCAGAGTATGGAATTGGTATTTCCATTAAGAGAGCCCTGTTAATTGTG
>NW_013796094.1:0-691 GCF_000517525.1 Limulus polyphemus | reverse complement strand
AGTTATAAATTCGGTAAGTATAGTTACACGTAGGTGTTCATGGAGTAGTTGTGCCAAGTAAGGCTAAAGATGAGTATGTTGGCTATAAATTCGGTAACAGGAGTTACACGTAGGTATTCGTGGAGTTGTTGTACCAAATAACGCTAAAGATGAGTATGGTGGTTATAAGTTCGGTAACTATAGTTACACCTAGGTTTTCATGGAGTAGTTGTACCAAGTAAGGCTAAAGATGAGTATGGTTGTTATAAATTCGGTAACAAGAGTTACACCTAAGTGTTCACGGAGTAGTTGTACCAAGTAAGGCCAAAGATGAGTATGGTGGTTATAAATTCGGTAACTATAGTTACACCTAGGTGTTCATGGAGTAGTTGTGCCAAGTAAGGCTAAAGATGAGTATGTTGGCTATAAATTCTGTAACTAGAGTTACACCTAGGTGTTCGTGGAGTAGTTGTACCAAGTAAGGCTAAAGATGAGTATGGTGGTTATCAATTCGGTAACTAGAGTTACAACTAAGTGTTCGAGGTGTAGTTGTACAAGGTAAGGCTGAAAATGAGTATGGTGGTTATAAATTCGGTAACTAGAGTTACACCTAGGTGTTCGTGGAGTTGTTGTACTAAATAATTATAAATATGAGTATTCTGGTTATAAATTCGGTAACTAGAGTTACACCTAGGTGTTTGTGGAGTTGTTG
>NW_013796093.1:0-576 GCF_000517525.1 Limulus polyphemus | reverse complement strand
AACTTTTATAATGCATGCTATAAATCACAGCGATTCACAATCTCTAACTTTGCTCTCGACGAGTGCAAAACACACACTTTATGGCTCGCTAGCTCGAAACTAACAGTCTCATAAATTACACGGAACTCAAAGTAACTACTGCTCTCTCTTCATATATATATATCTCCTCCGCACTGGCTTTCCTCTGCCAGGCTTATATACCAAGGAAGAGGTCATCTCCCAAATACTCGGACTTCCCCGATCAGTCGAGAAACTTATCACGCATGCCCAGCAGCATCACGTGACATCCGCTGTTATATCAATATTTAATGTAGAACATATGCTTCCTAAAAATAATTCCAGGTAGCATTTGGAAAGATTAAAAACAAGTATCATACTAGGGTACTTTAAAACACAATTTGTAATGTGTTAATATTTGTCAGTTTCAGCTTTTTCTATTATATTATTGTATTTTACCTATATTGTTCTTCATTTTCATATGATACGGTCTGAAACAGTTCTTTAGAATATTATTGAGTGTGGAAATTTTCATGGTTGATCCTGCCACCTATTATTATACAACTGTAATTAGTGATG
>NW_013796092.1:0-577 GCF_000517525.1 Limulus polyphemus | reverse complement strand
ATGGAATCCTGCATAGTAGAGGGGTGTGCTTGATTTACGTGTATATTCAGTTGTGGACTGTCCAAGGCATCTACAAACTGATCCCTCAGCAACAGCTTGAGGACATCGGGTGGTGCAGTTGGTTAGGCCTTGTGTGCCATACTTTCCAAATCCCGTGCCAGCTCTTGCAGGCTCTCCCCTTTAGCACGGACTCTAGTCCTAAACCTAGCCCTGTAGACTTCAGACTGATTTTGAGTTCCACATCTGATTTCTAGAGCAGCTGCCAGTGCTCTATAGTTGTACCTGTCATTTGCTAACAAATGTCCAAGCATTTCCAGTGGTTATCCTTTCAGGCTCATAGTCAGGTACACTGCTTTCTGCTCCTCTGTCCATCCATTCATTTCTGCCAGGAACTCAAATTGTGCTCTATATGCTTCCCATGGTGCCTTCCCATCGAATTCCCGTGGCTTTCGTCATACTAGATCACCCCTATTGCTGCCACACATGTCTGGATTATGACTTCTGGCAGGACTGAAGATGTCTGTATTAGCGTTTAGCTGCAGGGTCTGGAAGGGGCTGATCAGATCTATGGCAAATA
>NW_013796091.1:0-511 GCF_000517525.1 Limulus polyphemus | reverse complement strand
AGTTTAAAGAATGAATGTAAATATTTACAAAGTTTAAAGAATGAAGGTAAATACTTACAAAGGTTAAAGATTGAAGGTAAATATTTACAAAGTTTAAAGAATGAAGGTAAATATTTACAAAGTTTAAAGAACGAAGGTAAATACTTACAAAGTTTAAAGAACGAAGATAAATATTTACAAAGTTTAAAGAATGAAGGTAAATATTTACAAAGTTTAAAGAACGAAGGTAAATACTTACAAAGTTTAAAGAACGAAGGTAAATATTTACAAAGTTTAAAGAACGAAGGTAAATACTTACAAAGTTTAAAGAACGAAGATAAATATTTACAAAGTTTAAAGAATGAAGGTAAATATTACAAAGTTTAAAGAATGAAGATAAATATTTACAAAATTTAAAGAATGAAGGCAAATACCTACAAAATTTAAAGAACGAAGGTAAATACCTATAAAGTTTAAAGAATGAATGTAAATATTTACAAAGTTTAAAGAATGAATGTAAATATTTACAAAG
>NW_013796090.1:0-578 GCF_000517525.1 Limulus polyphemus | reverse complement strand
GGCCTAAATAAAATGTTTTTTAATTGTGTACCAGTTTAACGTTGAATATTATTTATGATTTTAACTTTATACACAAGTGCCAAAATACAATAATTAATATAGAACTATTTCCAGTTGATTATATTTTGCTAATTAATATGATTTATTTTATCATTATCTTTGTCTTTCAACCGAGTTCAGTTTAGAAATTTCCTTCCATTGGCAACAATAAGCCTTTGTTCCAGGTATCATTCTTTACAAAATAACAGTTTATTCTTACTTGCCTTCACACTCAGTTTTGCATCTTTCATTCGCTCTGGACAAATCACTACACTTACCCTCTCACACACTAGGTCGACGAGTCTCTTGAATACTGGAATACCACTCGGTCACCATTGGATTTATAGCAAAAATACCAACTCTATAAAGCCTGTCTCTATTTGACTGCTGACTTGTGGTCTAGCTAAATACCAACTCTATAAAGCCTGTCTCTATTTGAATGCTGACTTGTGGTCTAGTTAAATACCAATTCTATGAAGCCTGTTTCTATTTGAATGCTGACTTGTGGTCTAGTTAAATACCAACTATATAAAGCCTGA
>NW_013796089.1:0-838 GCF_000517525.1 Limulus polyphemus | reverse complement strand
GTTTGACGCAACACAAGACTATGGAGTTGGGTTGGGAAGTTCTCCCCAACCCACCACATTCTACAGATATGGCACCATCAGATTACCATCTTTTTCGTTCACTGCAACACCGTATTAATGGGAAAACGTGTGCAACTGTAGAAGGTGTTAAAGAGGACATCGACATTTTTTTTTTGCTTCAAAGCCAATTAATTTCTTTAATCAGGGCATTAACAACCTGATTGTAAGACGAAAAAGCATCATTGATAAGAATGGAGACTATTTCGTTTTATAAATGTTTTGGTTTGATATATAAGTTGTTACGGATTTTATACATTTAAAAAAAAAAGACGACATTAATTTATTAGACGAAAATATGTAATATGGACTTTCGTGAGTGGCTAACCTCTGCAATCTTCCTGTAACACATAAGTATTAGTGTTTAAATAGAATTCGTATTACGATGTTATGCATATCTACCTGTCAATGATGCCCACAGAGGGGGGGGGGTTACGAGAAACACTTCCTCGTAGACTTTCTTTTTGGGGGGGAAGAGGGAGTGGAGAATGGTGGGAATTGATGGGAAGAACACTGGGAGATAATTCAACAGAATTTTGGTAGGTTTGAGAATTTTAATGGACTGCAACTGCCTGTTGAGTGAAACGAGGACGACTGGTCACTGAAGGTGGGTCTACTTTAGGCAGAGTAGATATAGCAAGTTCCACCCGCCAATCCCTACACTTGCTTCACCTCACAGCCTGGACTTTACAACAAGGCCGTGCTTACCTTTCATAAGACTTTACACTAGTTCTTACAGCTCTATAGAAGGTTACAGTTGTTAGAGAGGCGGTACACTCCC
>NW_013796088.1:0-576 GCF_000517525.1 Limulus polyphemus | reverse complement strand
ACGTTGTCACCCTCTTATATATACCAGACTACCCTATCTAGTAAATACTAGAGCATTCATGAAGGAACAAGATAGTTCTAGAGACTAGAGGGCGCCACACCAGTCACTTGACCTCGATGACGCAACAATATCTTAGAAAATTACATTAGGAAATCGTATTTATAAGAAATGATTACAATATTTATATTTGCTACAGATTTGAACTTATTACTTTTAATGGTTTAGTACATTATTTTGAAATACCCAAAAATTGTATCCTCCATAAAATGCAAATTTTATCTATTTTTTTATTTTTTAATAATCATCTATACTTCTTATGGTTTCAAGTAACATACAGACGCGTAAATAATATTTTTAAATAAACCTAAACAATAAATGAGTATTTTTGTTTTTAACTAAGATTTCATGTTTATATATGTACATTAAAACATTTTAATATTGTTTCATAAGTATATTTTTATTTCAGATTTATGTTTCACTGCAGTCGTACTTTTGTGTTTATTGTGCCGAATAAACCGTGCTTTCAGCAGCGTGAACTTTGTAGGTTGTCCGTGAACTATATCACCCCATTTGGTG
>NW_013796087.1:0-577 GCF_000517525.1 Limulus polyphemus | reverse complement strand
GTATCAATTGAAAACCCAACACCTTATTATACCTACGTGGATTTGACGGTGTAATTTAGAGTGTATAGTATCACTTGAAAACCCAACACCTTATTATACTTACGTGGATTTGACGATATAATTTAGAGTGTATAGTATCACTTGAAAACCCTATACCTTATTATACCTACATGGATTTGACAGTGTAATTTAGGGTGTATAGTATCACTTGAAAACCCAACACCTTATGTGGATTTGATGGTGTAATTTAGAGTGTATAGTATCACTTGAAAACCCTATACCTTATTATACCTACGTGGATTTGACGATATAATTTAGAGTGTATAGTATCATATTATTCTTATTTTAGGAACTTTTTTCTCAGACAGTATTTTAGAGTTAAAATTGTTTGCACTCATTGAAGTAATAAAATAATAACTATAATTGAAGATAAATCTTTTAAACATCTTTAAACATCCACTTAATACTCTTGAGTATAATGTTGAATTGTCCTACTTGATAGTAAGTCAGTAAACTGAGCCTCAAAAACTGCTTTGATAAATCTTTAAAATCACAGTTCTTTCATCATATATATATA
>NW_013796086.1:0-575 GCF_000517525.1 Limulus polyphemus | reverse complement strand
GATGGTAAGACGTTTCTTTAAATTTAATTTTCTTAAGATTTATCTGAATTAGTTTTTGTTTAGTTCCAAAACAAAATCAGTAACAGTAAGGATACCTAATTGATCAAATAAAACATTCTAATAATTATAGGTAAGAACATAAAAGGAGTATAATAAATTAACTTTCTTCATTAATGAGTTGATTTTTTTTTAATTCTGATCTGTGTAGGTAGATTGACTTAATCAAAATTTAATACTTTACTTTGTTTATTGTAAAGCACAAAGTTACACAATAGGCTATCTGTGCCCTGCCCACTTCGGGTATCAAAAAACCAGTTTTTAGCGTTATAAGCCCCTTAGACTTCCCACTGGGCCACTGGGAGAGCAATTGCAGACCCTCTGAATAGCAGCCTAACACGTTAACCATTAAGCCACGACCAGCTCCCTCATATTTTAGTTACATAATAAAAGTCTAAAATTCGAAAATTTGGAAAATGTTGAAGTTCTCTGTAATGGGTAATTTTGGAAGGTGTTGAGGTTCCTTGTAATGGGTAATTTTGGAAGGTGTTGAAGTTCCTTGTAATGGGTAATTTTGG
>NW_013796085.1:0-875 GCF_000517525.1 Limulus polyphemus | reverse complement strand
ACAGTGCCAGCAAACTCCCTCAAACTTCTCTGAAAGCTGACCTTTTCTGACCTTGAATTCTGATGACTGTACCAACGTTGGTACCTCTGTGCTGGACTTAACATATGATTCGAATTCAAGAGCTCTGGCCATTGCATCCTGCATAGTAGAGGGGTTTGCTTGCTTTACTTGTATCTTCAGTTGTGGACTGTCCAATGCGCAAGAGCTGGCACAGGATTTGGAAAGTATGGCACACAAGACCTACCCAACTGCACCAACCAATGGCCTCAAGTTGTTGCTGAGGGATAAGTTTGTAGACAGGCTCTCCCCTTTAGCACGGACTCTCGTCCTAAACCTAGCCCTGTAGACTTCAGACTGATTTTGGGTTCCATACCTGTGTTCCAGAGCAGCTACCGGTGCTCTATAGTTGTGTCTGTCATCTGCTGACAACTCTCCAAGTATGTCCAGTGGTTGTCCCTTCATGCTTGTTGCCAGATATACTGCTTTCTCCTCCTCTGTCCATCCATTCATGTCTGCCAGGAGCTCAAATTGTGCTCTCTATGCTTGCCACGATGCCTTCACATCGAATTTATGTGGCTTCCTTTGTACTAGATCACCCCTATTGCTGGCATTCATATCTGGAAAGTGACTTCTAACAGGACCGAAGATGTCTGCATAAGGGTTTAGCTACAGGTCTGGAAGAGACTTGACATTGTTTGGAGCTGATTAATTCGATGTTTAATGTAACTTCCTTGTGTAAAAGACAATAAATCATCCTTTAATGTATTTAATTCGCTTTGAAATTTACTAATTTTTCCATTTGTGTACTCTGGCTTTCTCTCATTTGTTGGAGACTTTCTTCTTGTTTATTTTCTTTCTCCTCCATTCACTGCTGT
>NW_013796084.1:0-576 GCF_000517525.1 Limulus polyphemus | reverse complement strand
TTGACACTGTGAGGTCCCATCTTACAATACGTCCTACAGAATTGACACTGTGAGAGCCCATCTTACAGTATGTCCTACAGAATTGACACTGTGAGGTCCCATCTTACAATACATCCTACAGAATTGACACTGTGAGAGCCCATCTTACAATACATCCTACAGAATTGACACTGTGAGAGCCCATCTTACAGTATGTCCTACAAAATTGACACTGTGAGATCCCATCTTACAGTACGTCCTACAGAATTGACACTGTAATACCCCATCTTACAGTACGTTTTACAGAATTGACACTGTGAGACCCCATCTTACAGTACGTTTTACAGAACTGACACTGTGAGGGCCCATCTTACAGTACGTCCTACAGAACTGACAGTGTGAGACCCCATCTTACAGTACACCCTACAGAATTGACACTGTGAGACCCCATCTTACAGTACGTTTTACAGAACTGACACTGTGAGGGCCCATCTTACAGTACACCCTACAGAATTGACACTGTGAGGGCCCATCTTACAGTACGTTTTACAGAACTGACAGTGTGGGACCCCATCTTACAGTACACCCTACAGAATT
>NW_013796083.1:0-577 GCF_000517525.1 Limulus polyphemus | reverse complement strand
GGGTATTTTGTTCAAGTACTATGAACTTGACGTACAGTATTCAGGGGTATTTTGTTCAAGTACTATGAACTTGACGTACAGTATTCAGGGGTATTTTGTTCAAGTAGTATGACCTTGACGTAAAGTATTCAAGAATATTTTCTTCACGTAGTTTGAACTTGATGTACAGCATTCAGGAGTATTTTGTTCAAGTAGTATGAATTTGACGTACAATATTCAGGGTATTTTGTTCAAGTAGTATGAGCTTGACGTACAGTATTCAGGGGTATTTTATTCAATTACTATGAACTAGACGTAAAGTATTGAGGGGGTATTTTATTCAGAGGTTTCAGTATAGTTTCATGTTTTATCTGTTAACACATGCTCACGAAAAAAGCATAGATTCAAATTATTAATTATGTAGGGATGCTAACGCTTTTTGCTACAACATATTTACCTCGCTGCTTTGTGTATCCATTCAAAACGTCTACGAACAGTAAGTACTGTTAACACTACAGAAAATGCATGTTGGCAGAAAAACAAGGTAATAGGCAGACTGTGTTCATGGACTGAAGACACCTTAATTCGGAGGCTATTC
>NW_013796082.1:0-576 GCF_000517525.1 Limulus polyphemus | reverse complement strand
TTCGGACAACAATACTGAACTATATTTAACCGGTTACAGAAGTGGATATATTGTCAATTCTTGCGTTCATGAATATTCTACAATCTTGTAGAATTGGCGGGAGTTTCGCCATACGTAACTAACACTGTAAGCTAGGCACGTTTTTAGATATAAACTCATTTCAAACAAACGTTGTCATTAAAATAAATATATAACAAATTCGTACACGCAAAACATATCTGACACTATAAGTTACTCATATTTGTAAATACAAATCTAATCTAAACAACGTTCATATCAAAAATAAATACATAACACATGTAAGATAATGTTTTTGATCTAATATTTTAATATCGTGACTGTCGAGATTTTCAACTGACACAGTCATATACATGACTTTCAGCTTTTTGGAATTTTATGAAGTTTCATATTCCAAGAACATGCTAACATTATTCTTCATTTTAAATATAAGCTTTTATAGTTTTATATATATATATATATATATATATTCTTTATTTTTTATAATGTTTTAAATATCATAAATATACAATTTTTCATTTGTAAGCTAAAGCACTTATATAAGATCTGATTTGTTTC
>NW_013796081.1:0-574 GCF_000517525.1 Limulus polyphemus | reverse complement strand
CACGTTTTTTTTAGGGGTTTTGGGGGGGTCATTTTTAGACCATCGACTCTCTTGGATCATTAGGCCACTTTGTAATGCTACCACTTGGTTATTTGGGCTTTAGGCCAATCAACTGTCAGGGTCATTAAGGCTGTCAACGTGTTGAGACTCCTCACCCTTACTGAGGATATGCATGGCTGGAATAATGATGTGCATGGCATTGATTGGTTGTTGCACAGCTTAAAGGGAACACAATTCATTACTAGTGGTTCGGTCCCGCTGGATGGGTCTTAGGTTCACTTCAGGACACAGGTCTAGGATGCTACCTGGTAGTGTAGTACAGGATACCCCACAGTATTATGAATTAATCCATTACCACTGGTTTGACCCAGCTGTTTGGTCTTGTATTCACCTTGGAACACAGATCTGGGATGTTACCTGGTAGTGTAGTACAGGACACCCCACAGTATTATGAATTAATCCATTACCACTGGTTTGACCCAGCTGTTTGGTCTTGTATTCACCTTGGAACACAGATCTGGGATGTTACCTGGTAGTGTAGTACAGGACACCCCACAGTATTATGAATTAATCC
>NW_013796080.1:0-576 GCF_000517525.1 Limulus polyphemus | reverse complement strand
GTTATGCCGAGAAAGTTACGGGAAGTTGTACTGCGTCAATCCCATAATAGTTTAACGGGAGGACATCTTGGAGATAAGAAGACATTGAGTCACCTACGGCAGAGATTTTACTGGATAGATATGAGGCAAAATGTGGAAGAATAGTGCAGGACATGTAGTACATGTTGTGCTAAAAGGGGACCCAAGCATATAGGACGTGCTCCAATGAAGTTATATCAAGTTGGTGCACCAATGGAAAGAGTAGCCGTTGACATTGCTGGTCTTTTGCCCCAAACTCGTGCTGGAAGCAAGTACATTTGTGTGGTGATGGATTATTTCACCAAGTGGCCTGAGGCATATGCAATACCAAATCAGGAAGCTACAACAGTAGCTTTGGCTATTAGTGATTTCTTCTTCTGATTTGTTATGCCATACGAACTGCATTCAGATCAAGGCCATAACTTTGAATCAGCTGTGTTCCAAGAATGCTGCAAGTTGTTTGGCATACGAAAGACCAGGACAATGCACTTCACCCACAGTCTGATGGGATGGTAGAAAAGTACAATTGGACACTGGGACAAGAATTGGCAAAGTTTT
>NW_013796079.1:0-577 GCF_000517525.1 Limulus polyphemus | reverse complement strand
GAAAAGGTACAGATTGGGTCATTGGAGATACGAGGTCAATACGGTAGTTCCAGAGTTAATCACAGTTTAAAAGATACTGACTGGGTCATTGTAGATACAAGGTCAATATGGTAGTTCCAGAGTTAATCACAGTTTAAAAGGTACAGATTGGGTCATTGGAGATACAAGGTCAATACGGTAGTTCCAGAGTTAATCACACTTTAAAAGGTACTGACTGGGTAATTGGATATACAAGGTCAATACAAGGATATAGGAGTAACATACAACAATAATATTTAATGTCTCAATACTGGATTAGATCTGATCCGTTAAGATATGGAAGTAACACACAACAATAGTTAGTATTTAATGTCTGAATATTGTATATTTTACATAAGGATATAGGAGTAACATACAACAATAGTATTTAATGTCTGAATATTGTATATTTTACATAAGGATATAGGAGTAACATACAACAATAGTATTTAATGTCTGAATATTGTATATTTTACATAAGGATATAGGAGTAACATACAACAATAGTATTTAATGTCTGAATATTGTATATTTTACATAAGGATATAGGAGTAACATA
>NW_013796078.1:0-578 GCF_000517525.1 Limulus polyphemus | reverse complement strand
ACTTTTCTCTATCTTCTATTTCCATCCAGTTTTTCTGGATCCCTGGCCGCGTCGGTATTCACGGGAACGAGCTCACTGACACCGCAGCTACGTCCGTCTGCTCTGGTGCCATCATGGCCGTGCCTGTCCCATACATGGACTACGGTCCTGTCTTCAAGGCGCGGCTTCGTGCCAGTTGGCAGTCGACTTGGAGTGAGCAATGCCATAATAAGCTTTTCCAGATCAAACCTTCTGTTGGTCTTTGGCCGTCTTGCTTCCGTAAGGATCGGAAGGAGAAAGTAGTCCTGGCAAGGCTATGCATTGGTCATAGTTTTTAACCCATCGTTTTCTTTTATCAGGCATTGACCCACCAATGTGTAGCCATTGTGACACTTAAAGTCACAATAGCCCACATTTTACTGTCGTGCCGTCATTATGACCGTGAGCGGCGGCACCATTTTAGACACATTTTTTCTAAAAGTTTACCCCCGACGCTGGACAGTGTCATTGGTAATGGTGACACTGTCTGATTAGATTGTATTTTTAATTTTTTACACATTATAGGTATTTTTAATTCTATATAAATATTTTACCGACAT
>NW_013796077.1:0-578 GCF_000517525.1 Limulus polyphemus | reverse complement strand
AATTGTGCTCTATATGCTTCCCACGGTGCCTTCCCATCGAATTCCTGTGGCTTCCTTCACACTGGATCACTCCTATTACTGACATTCATATCTGGGATGTGACTTCTAACAGGACTGAATATGTCTGCATTAGGGTTTAGCTGCGGGCTCTGTAAGGGGCTTGCCATTGTCTGGGGCTGATTGAGTCGATGGTCAATGTATCCTCCTTGTGTGAAAGACAATAGATCGTCCTTTAACGTATCTAATTCGCTTTTAAATTTACTAATGTTTTCCATTTGTACTTCTTGTTTCCTTTCTTGTTCCAGTTGCCACTGCTGTAGTCTCTCTTCTTGTGTCTTTTCTCGTTCTTCTTGTTTATTTTCTTTTTCCTCTAACAACTGCTGTAATTTCTCTTCTTATTTCTTTTCTCGTTCTTCTTGTTTCTTTTCTTTTTCCTCCAACAACTGCTGTAATCTCTCTTGTTTATTTTGCTGTTCGAGTTGCCATTGTTGTAGGTTTTCTTGCCACTGCTGTAGTCTCTCTTCTTGTTTCTTTTCTCGTTCTTCTTGTTTATTTTCTTTCTCCTCTAACAACTGCTG
>NW_013796076.1:0-577 GCF_000517525.1 Limulus polyphemus | reverse complement strand
TTGTGCTGCGTCAATCCCATGATAGCTTAAGAGAAGAACATCTCGAATTAGGAAGACATTGAGTCATCTACGACAAATATTTTATTGGATAGGTATGAGGAGAGATGTGGAAAAATGGTGCAAGACATGCAGTACATGTAGTGCTAAAAGGGGACCCAAACATAAGGGACGCTCACCTTATGAAGAGTTGCCTGAGAATGTGTCAGAGTTTGTGAAAGTGTTATCGGAAAGGATGGATGATATTCACCATCAAGTGCGTACAAACTTGAAAACGTCTGCTGATTCGATGAAGTTAACTTATGATAAGAGATCTACTGAAATCAGCTTTGTACCAGGAGACAAGGTATGGTTGTATAATCCTAGGAAGACCAAAGGGAAGTCTCCTAAGTTGTCTTCTCCATGGGAAGACCCATATGACATAGTGGATCGTCTGTCAGACGTGACTTTCCTGGTAAAATGTGGTCGGCGAGGTAAGCCAAAAGTGGTGCATGCCAACAGGCTTTGGCGTTATCACGGTCCAGGACATTTCAGTTGGGACGAAGTGGAAAACAGAACAAATGACGCTGCCGAAGACGTG
>NW_013796075.1:0-578 GCF_000517525.1 Limulus polyphemus | reverse complement strand
AACAGATAGATTAACACTTTACTGCAGGCATTTTATGAAAAATACGGTGTAAAACAGATAGCTTAACACTAAAAAAAAAATGTTTTCTTTGAATTTATTACTTACATAGATTTATATTGCACAAATGTTTTTATAAAATATATTTGGGTAAGTTATAAATGGTTACCTACAAGTAACAATGTTCAATTGAAGAACTAACAACAATAATTACATGGTTTATTTAGACTGTTGCCTGGGAGTAAGAACATTTATCTACTGAACTGAAGCATCTGTACATTAAACAACAAAGATACCTATACGTTACAATGTGTAATAGAAGGGAAGCCTGTCCCATACATGGACTACGGTCCTGTCTTCAAGGCACGACTTCGTGCCAGTTGGCAGTCGACTTGGGGTGAGAAATGTCATAATAAGCTTTTCCAGATCAAACCTTCTGTTGGTCCTTGGCCGTCTTGTTTCCGTAAGGATCTGAAGGAGGAAGTAGTCCTGGCAAGGCTACACATTGGTCATAGTTTTTTTAACCCATCGTTTTCTTTTATCAGGTATTGACCCACCGATGTGTAGCCATTGTGACACTC
>NW_013796074.1:0-574 GCF_000517525.1 Limulus polyphemus | reverse complement strand
GTTATAATATTTCAACTTAACAAAATTCAAATCTTTATTAAATTTCTTCCATACGTAATACGTTAAAAAATATATTTTAAAAAAATTGAAAAAAAATGGATAGTAACAGGTGAAAAACAAAGAAATGAATTATTAGAGAAATGGATCCCGTTATGTTTGGAGCGAAAACACAAAAATTTATATTTCTTAAAAGTTTTAAAATGTATTAAACTAATGCATAGATGATAGATCTATCATCTAACAAATTTTATAAATTACTGGGGAAAAATATTTTCTAATGCAATTTTGTGCTTGCCAATTATTAGCATAACATTTCAATTTTCATAGTTGTATAAGGTATATTAATTATATAGATCTAGAGCTATGTATATAGATGATCTAACCTTAGGTATAATAATAATAGATTAACGTAATTTAGATAAGAATCTGTAGAAAAGGAATTCACCCGCTGGCTAATAATTCAGCACAGATTTGCACCCACACGTAGGCCTATAGATGATATAACTAAGTTATATTTAATAATAATAATAACAATTTAGATAAGATTATAAGAATATATATATATATATATATA
>NW_013796073.1:0-576 GCF_000517525.1 Limulus polyphemus | reverse complement strand
AATCTTTGATAGGGTTAAGAGGTGAGTAAATCAAAACAGGAATACCACAGTATAGATGTAAGTAGCATTGTTGACTGAGGCGGCAACACCTAGTGTAGAGATCAGAACCAAAGCAACAACCAACACCTCCATCTGGTTACACAATAATTAGTTTAACCGTTGATTGGTTAAAAACACATACAAGTGATCTAGATCACACAGACTGACGTATCGGGCTTGACGAAGATTATGATGGACAACTTAGGTAATTTATTTAAAGTAAAAAAAAAAAACTCAAGAGCTTTCGTCCTGAAGAAGAAGAGTCCACTACTCAAAAGCGCTCGAGCTTTGGGTCTTAACTGCACCATTCACGTGTAATTCTGTGTGCTATCGACAGTCTTGAGAACGGCGGTACCGCCACAGAGATTTATGATTCAAACGAAACGCACATAAGCACTACCATAGAGATTTATGTTTGAAACGAAACGCACATAAGTACTACCATGGAAATTTATGTTTGAAACGAAACGCACATAAGTACTACCATGGAAATTTATGTTTGAAACGAAACGCACATAAGTACTACCATGGAAATTT
>NW_013796072.1:0-577 GCF_000517525.1 Limulus polyphemus | reverse complement strand
AACATGTTTCGTAAGGTAAAGATACGTGGAACAACATCGTTTTTACAAAATAACAAATCACATGTCAAGGAAAACTTTCAGTGAGCTAAAGATACGTGGACCATTATTGTTTGTACAACAAAACAATTTACATCTCTAGAAACATCTTCCATGAGCTAAAGATACGTGAAACAAAAATGTTTGTACAACATAACAATTCACATGTCTAGTTAAATTTCCAGTGAGCTAAATACACGTGGACCAGCATTGTTTGTACAACAAAACAGTTCACATTTCAAGGAAACTGTTCCGTGAGCTAACGATACGTAAAGCAGCATTGTTTGTACAACAATACAATTCACATGTCAAGTAACCAGTTTCGTGAGCTATAGATACGTGAGCCAGAATTCATTGTACATGACAAACAATTCAAATGTCAAGGAACATATTCAGTGAGCTAAAAATACGTGGACCAGCATTGTTTGTACCACAAAATAACTTACAAGTCAACGAAACTGTTCCGTGAACTAAATATACGTAAACCAGCATTGTTTGTACATGCAAAACAATTCAAATGTCAAGGAACATCTTCAGTGAG
>NW_013796071.1:0-574 GCF_000517525.1 Limulus polyphemus | reverse complement strand
CATTTCATGGTCATACTGAGGACATAACCTCAAACGAAAAACCCTGGAAATTTCCTGTCACTTTTGCAGTTTTAAAAAAGTATGATCCAGTAATGAGAGAGCATTTAGAGCATGTTCAGAACATGCAAACGTCAACATCTTATCTTTCTCCTGAAAACCAAAATGAGTTTATAAATCTGATGGCTTCACATGTGCGAAATTATTGTGTGTCAGCAAATCGTAGAAACAAATACTATGGTATTCTGTTGGATTCCACACCTGATTTAGCCCATCATGAGCAATTGGCCCAAGTGATTTGGTTTGTTGACATTGACTTTAAGACAAGAAAAGTAGAAGTCAAAGAGTCATTTATTGACTTTATACAGATAAAGGAAAAAGATGTTGCCAATATTGAGAAAACAATAAACACAAAATTAGAAGCAGATGGAATTTTATTGAGTGATTGTTGTTCACAATGATAATGCTGCTGTCATGTCACGTCATCTGTCAGGCATTCAACAAAGAATTCTGAACACAAATCCAAAAGCAGTGTTTATAAATTGTGACAATCATAGTTTGAACTTAGCATGTCTTC
>NW_013796070.1:0-577 GCF_000517525.1 Limulus polyphemus | reverse complement strand
TATGATACATCTTCTTCATTCCATGGGCCAGACCTTACCTAATGATTATCGTGCACGGACTTTTAATTCGTAAATTCATGGTTCATATCCCATTACATCCAAAAATATGAGTTGCAGTTTGAAAGTATGTAAAAATGGCAGTAAAATTCCACTATTCAGTCAGGGTAAGAGTAGCCCAAGAGTTGGCGGTGGGTGTTGTTGACAATTGCCTTCATTCTAGTCTATCAGTTCAAAATTAGAGGCGTGGATATGGCACTTGTATAGCTTTGCACGAAAATTCTAAACAAACAAATCACAATTCAAAAGTGCCTAATCTAACTTTTGTGGTATACTTCGTTCCTAATCGATTCAATACATAAATTATCCTTAACAATGTAGCCTGAATCCAAGCATATTCTTCGAAAATTAAACATTCAACCACACTGCATTGTAACATTTATACGTAGCAGTGTTGTTTGTTTGTTTTTTTGAATTTCGCGCAAAGCTACTCGAGGGCTATCTGCGCTAGCCGTCCCTAATTTAGCAGTGTAAGACTAGAGGGAAGGCAGCTAGTCATCACCACCCACCGCCAACTCTT
>NW_013796069.1:0-573 GCF_000517525.1 Limulus polyphemus | reverse complement strand
CATAAAGGACGATAAAATCTAGTGTAAGAAGGACTAAAATTACCATTATGAATGTCAAAAAATCTAGTGAAAGAATTACTAAAAAGACCGAAATTAAAATCTAAAACATCTAATGTAAGAAAGACTAAAAGACCATTATCAAAGTCATCACAATCTAGTGTAAGAAGGACTAAAAGGACCATTATCAAAGCCATCAAAATCTAGTGTAACATTGACTAAAAAGACCGTTATAAAAGTCGCAAACAAAGCTAGTGTAAGAAGGACAAAAAAGACCATTATCAAAGTCAACAAAATCTAGTGTAAGAAGGACTAAAAAGATTGTTATCAAAGTCGAAAAAATCTAGTCGAGAAAAACTAAAAATACGTTATCAACAACATCTATTGGAAAAAAGCTAAAAATCCGGTATCAATGACTAAAATATCTAACGTGAGAAGGAAAAAAGACCGTTATTAAATTCAAAAAAATGTAGTGTAAGATTGACTAAAAAGATCGTTATCAAAGTCGAAAATATATAATGTAAGAAGGACAAAAATACCGTTATAAAAGTCAATAAAATGTAGTGTAAGAAGGAC
>NW_013796068.1:0-576 GCF_000517525.1 Limulus polyphemus | reverse complement strand
AATGAACGATATAACCCAACTAACAATGATCGATATAACTCAGGTAACAATGATCGATAGAACTCGGGTAACAATGATCGACATAACTCAGCTAACAATGATCGATATAACTCAGGTAACAATGAACGATATAACTCAGCTAACAATGATCGATAGAACTCGGGTAACAATGAACGATATAACTCAACTAACAATGATCGATAGAACTCAGGTAACAATGAACGATATAACTTAGCTAACAATGATCGACATAACTCGGGTAACAATGAACGACATAACTCAACTAACAATGAACGATATAACTCAGATAACAATGAACGATATAACTCAACTAACAATGATCGATAGAACTCAACTAACAATAAACGATATAACTCAGGTAACAATGAACGATGTAACTCAACTAACAATGAACGATATAACTCCTGCTGTACCGTACATCAGACCCACCGCCAACTCTTGGGCTACTCTTTTACCAACGAATAGTGGGATTGACTGTCACATTATAACGCCCCACGGCTAAAAGGGCGAGTATGTTTGGTGTGACGGGAACTCGAACCCGCGACCCTCAGATTG
>NW_013796067.1:0-575 GCF_000517525.1 Limulus polyphemus | reverse complement strand
AATCCAGAGGTCCTGAAGTTCAGAAGGACTATAAAGATGAATGACTCTGATCTAAGTTTGCAATGGGTTCAGCAGGACTTTGATAACGCGTAGGTGTGTGTTCTAAGGACCTACACATGTCAGTCAAACCATAATAATACAGAGGTTAAGTACATTATTTTTTAAACGGCATTGAAACCGCGACTGTATATCGACCATGGTTGTCACGTGACCTAGTGATTTGTATAAAGGAAGCTATTAACACTGTTTTAGAGAGGAAAAGCTACCATCATATATTTTAAAGAATCTGGGTGGTTCTGTAAAATATGGTTCTGTTCTGAATAATAGGGTTGCGATCCTAAAGCTAATGTCAGTTACTGTCGAGTGTCACTTTCTTTCTTGCTGTGGTTTGTTGGTGTGTATTGACAAAACGTCATGATATCTAATCATAAACACCTTAGGTGTGAAAAAAAAGGTGCGTCCAAAAAAAGGACTGAATGTGCGACTTAAAGGAATGAAATCAAAATTGGCGACCAAACTGGTAGCTGCACTTATAGCATTGATAAGAATTTTACAGCGAGTATTTATTCATTAGT
>NW_013796066.1:0-577 GCF_000517525.1 Limulus polyphemus | reverse complement strand
GGTTTGTAGATAGAGAACACAAAATATGGTCTTCGTCAAGAAAGTAATTTTTATTTAAGCTTAAAAATGGGTATTATATATTTAATGTTTTATCAACGTAAGTACGTCGTTTTTGAATGAGTTAGACATAAATCATGAACCACGATAGTGATTCATAATAGGGATCGCAAAGAATTGCACAAAACCATAGTAGAACATTCGGGTAAAAAGCACCTTAAACAGTAAAGATTCAAATCAAACAACACTTTAAAACCTTTACTATTGACTGCCAAGGCTGTACACATATAAAAATGCACACAAGGAAAAGAATATCAGCTCAAAACAGCCCGTTGTAATTCTTCTTATCTTGCCAGTCTACAACAAAAACAACTTGGTATATTGTACCCAAACCTTTCGTAGAATACTAAATAAGGTACAGTGAAGGTTGTAGGGGTATTGAAAAGTTGATTTGTTTCATCTATATTTTACCTGAGCTAAAAACGTCATAATTATAATGTAAACGATGTTATCATTACCCCTTGAAGTTAGCATTTTTACGAATAAGTACAGGATGAAACAAGAATTACCAGCTAATGAT
>NW_013796065.1:0-574 GCF_000517525.1 Limulus polyphemus | reverse complement strand
GTAGATCCACTTCTGACACCACTTTGTAGATCCACTTCTGACACCACTTTGTAGATCCACTTCTGACACCACTTTGTAGATCCACTTCTGACACTACTTTGTAGATCGTCTTCTGACACTACTTTGTAGATCCACTTCTGACACTACTTTGTAGATCCACTTCTGACACCGCTTCGTAAATCCACTTCTGATACTACTTTGTAGATCGTCTTCTGACACCACTTTGTAGATCCACTTCTGACACTACCTTGTAGATCCACTTCTGATACTACTTTGTAGATCGTCTTATGACACTACTTTGTATATCCACTTCTGACACTACTTTGTATATCCACTTCTGACATCGCTTCGTAAATCCACTTCTGACACTACCTTGTAGATCCATTTCTGATACTACTTTGTAGATCGTCTTCTGACACCACTTTGTAGATCCACTTCTGACACTACTTTGTAGATCCACTTCTGATACTACTTTGTAGATCCACTTCTGACACTACTTTGTATGTCCACTTCTGACACCACTTTGTATATCCACTTCTGACACTACTTTGTAGATCCACTTCTGACACCACTT
>NW_013796064.1:0-577 GCF_000517525.1 Limulus polyphemus | reverse complement strand
GTTTAAGAAATAAAATTAAAGAAGCATAATAAATTTACGAAATTTAAAATGGCCGGTATCACAGGAGACTTAGAAGATTATAGAAGATCAAGAAAGTTGGTGAAACAGGGAATTAGGACATCAAACAGGATGTACGAGAAAAAATTGGCTGAAAATGTAAAAATTAACAGTAAGGATTTCTTTAAATACATAAGGGGAAACAAAATGTTAAGATAGGACCCTTGAGGGATGATAAAGGAAGACTAGTATCTGATGATTATATGGGTTATTAAATTTTACTTTTTCTTCGGTTTTTACTAATGAAGATTAAATGCAGTATTCCACATCTTGATCGGTTGATAAATGGAGATGAGATCAAACAAGATAACTGTATTAATTCTGAGCTGGTTAAAGAAATTGGGAAGTTTAAAAAATGATAAAGCTCTTGGGCCAGATAATATTTCCCCAAGGGTTTTGAAGGAGGTTAAAGATCGGATATGTGAGCCACTTGCTACTATTTTTTGTCAGTCCTAATAGTGGGCAGGTACCAGAGGATTTGAAGTTAGCTAATGTAACTCCTCTTTTCAAGGGAAGTGAC
>NW_013796063.1:0-679 GCF_000517525.1 Limulus polyphemus | reverse complement strand
AGTCGTTCAGTTTGGTTTTAAACATTTATATATTATCAGTCGTTCAGTTTGTTTTTAAACATTTATATATTATCAGTTGTTCAGTTTGGTATTAAACATTTGTATATTATCAGTCGTTCAGTTTGTTTTTAAACATTTATATATTATCAGTCGTTCAGTTTGTTTTTAAACATTTATATATTATCAGTCGTTCAGTTTGTTTTTAAACATTTATATATTATCAGTCGTTCAGTTTGGTTTTAAACATTTATATATTGTTAGTCTGCGGGTCGCGGTTTCGAATCGCCGTCACACTAAACATGCTCGCACCTTTCAGCCGTGGGGGCGTTATAATGTTCCGGTCATTTTTCGTTGGTAAAAAGAGTAGCCCAAGAGTTGGCGGTGAGTGGTGTTAACTAGCTGCCTTCCCTCTAGTCTTATCACTGCTAAATTATTGACGGCTAGCGCAGACAGCCCTCGAGTAGTTTTGCGCGAAATTCCAGACTAACCATTGTTACCAGGTGTAAACTTTAAGAGATGACCTGTGTAGGTGGCTTAGTTTGACAGAAGTCAATACTAATAACCTGTTTTTAATGTATAACTTTTATCTGGAGCGTGTTCATTCTTTTAATTGATGGATAATTATGGATTCAAGTGTGGGTTTAATGTCGAAACTTTTGAGGCGTAAGTATGCCACCAC
>NW_013796062.1:0-575 GCF_000517525.1 Limulus polyphemus | reverse complement strand
CCAAATCCTGTGCCAGCTCTTGCAGGCTCTCCCTTTAGCACGGACTCTTGTCCTAAACCTAGCCTTGTAGACTTGAGACTGATTTTGGGTTCCGTACCTGAGTTCTTGAGCAGCAACCAGTGCTCTATAGTTGTGTCTGTCGTCTGGTGACAAATGTCCAAGTATTTCCAGTGGTTGTCCCTTTAAGCTCGTTTCCAGATATACTGCTTTCTGCTCCTCTGTCTATCCATTCATTTCTGCCAGTAGATGAAATTGTGCTCTATATGCTTCCCATGGTGCCTTCTGATTGAATTCCTTTGGCATCCTTCGTACTAGATCACCCCTATTGCTGACATTCATATCTGGGATGTGATATCTAACAGGACTGAAGATGTTTGCATTAGGGTTTAGCTGCGAGGTCTGGAAGGGGCTTGCCATTGTCTGGAGTTGATTAAGTCGATGGTTAATCTATCCTCTTTGTTTAAAAGACAATAAATTATCCTTTAATGTATTTAATTCGCTTTGAAATTTACTAATGTTTTCCATTGTACTTCTTCTTTCCTTTCTTGTTCCAGTCGCCCCTGCTGCAGTCTCTC
>NW_013796061.1:0-575 GCF_000517525.1 Limulus polyphemus | reverse complement strand
ATTAAAGAACCCAGAGGGACAACTGGCACGTTGGATCGGAAAAATGATCAGTATAACTATGATATTGAATATAGAGAAGGAAAATCTCATGGAAATGCTGACGGACTGAGCCGAAGACCCTGTAAAGAGGACTGCAGACATTGCTGCAAAAGAGAGGTTGAACTTACCAGGTTCCATTAAGTTGAAGTCAAAGTGACTGAAGGAGTTGATGATGGTGAAGTGGAACCAGGTATAGATATTAAAGCAGAGCAGGAGAAAGACCAAGATTTGAAGTCAATAATTGATTTTTCTAAAAGCAAGTGTTTTGCGCCATGCTTGGGAGAAGATGTCTAGCTTAAGCTCTGTGACAAAGAACTATTGGGCACAATGGGACCAGTTGAAGCTTGAAGATGGTATTCTTGTCCGGAGATGGGAAACTGCAGATGGGAAAGTGACGACCTGGCAAATGGTTATACCGAGAAAGTTACGGGAAGTTGTGCTGCGTCATTCGCATGATAGTTTAACAGGAGGACATCTCGGAGTTAAGAAGACATTGAGTCACCTACGACAGAGATTTTACTGGATAGGTATGAAGC
>NW_013796060.1:0-577 GCF_000517525.1 Limulus polyphemus | reverse complement strand
GATAAGGTGAAAGCAGTGCGTGACTGGCCAACACCAGACAATGTGGGAGAGTTAAGAAGTTTCTTGGGACTCTGTACTTATTACCGAAAGTTTGTGAAGGACTTTGCAACTATAGCTGCTCCACTACATCATTTGACTAAAAAAGGCCAGAAGTTTGAATGGGCAGTTTCTTGCCAGCATTCTTTCAAGATATTGAAAGAAAAATTGGCCTCTGCTCCACTTTTAAAGCTTCCAGATCCCTCACTGCCGTACATATTGGATTGTGATGCTAGTAATGTCGGAATTGGAGGGGTGTTGTCTCAGAAAGTGGGCGAAAACAAACATGTGGTGGTCTACTTCAGTAGGGTTTTGAGTAGACCAGAGAGGAACTACTGTGTAACACGGAGGGAGCTCCTTGCTTTAGTAAAGAGTCTGACATATTTCCACCCTTACCTCTATGGTGCAAGGTTTACTATTAGAACAGACCATGCTGCGTTGCACTGGTTAAGATCATTAAAGAACCCAGAGGGACAACTAGTAAGTTGGATCAGAAAGATAGATCAGTATAATTATGATATTGAATACAGAGAAGGAAAAT
>NW_013796059.1:0-577 GCF_000517525.1 Limulus polyphemus | reverse complement strand
AGGATCAGTTCGCACCCCATGCTCACTTACAATGTGACCCAAGTAAAGCATCTCTTTCTGGGACAAGTGGCATTTCTTGGGATGGAGTTTTAGGTTTACTGCCTTCAAATGTTTGAATACTTCCTCATCAAATGTTGTTACAAACACAATAATATCATCGAGGTATACTAGGGCTATCCTCCATTGTTGGCCTTCCAGTACTCTTTCCATCAACCTCTCATATGTTGCTGGAGAATTGCTAAGCCCGAATGGCATCACACAGTATTACCAGAGACCTTGGCTATAACTAAATGCAGTCTTAGGTTTATCTGCTTCAGCCATTTTCACTTGTCACCCGACTTTAAGTCCCGAGTTGAAAACCACCTTGCTCTACTTAGGGCATCAAGAGTATCATCAATTCTTGGCAGTGGGTATGAGTCCTTTTCGGTTATACTGTTAAGAGCCCCGAAGTTCACACAGCAGCGTTGGGTCCCATCATTCTTCTGGACTAATACGACAGGAACTGACCAGGGACTAACTGATTTCTCGACTATTCCTTCTTTAATTAGGCCATTCATGACGTTCTCCATCTCTTGTC
>NW_013796058.1:0-577 GCF_000517525.1 Limulus polyphemus | reverse complement strand
CTTTTTCCTCCAATAACTGCTGTAATTTCTCTTCTTGTTTCTTTTCTTGTTTATCTTCTCGTTCTTCTTGCTTCTTTTCTTGTTCCTCCAACAACTGCTGTAATCTTTCTTGTTTATTTTGCTGTTCGAGCTGCCACTGTTGTAAGTTTTCTTGCCACTGCTGTAGTCTCTCTTCTTGTTTATTTTGCTGTTCGAGCTGCCACTGTTGCAGGTTTTCTTGCAACTGCTGTTGTCTCTCTTCTTGTTTCTTTTTCCTCCAACAACTGCTGTAATCTCTGTTCTTGTTTCTATTTTTTCTTTTCCACCCCACTTCTGACACCAATTTGTTACGCCTATGGTCGTTAATTAATTTTCCGTAAAAATGCTTTCCGAAGAAACTTTAGCGATACAGGTCCTTTCTTAAATAAAACTAGTTTATTCTTTCTGAATACAACTCTGCAATACACTTATTTTGAACAATCGCACTAAAACAAACGCTATATCAACGAACGCCAATAATACTTCTGACTGCAGTTCAATTACTCACTATCTACACACACATTACCTTCCCCTCTTTTATATACCAGCCTACCCTATC
>NW_013796057.1:0-574 GCF_000517525.1 Limulus polyphemus | reverse complement strand
AGCGGAACATATAAGATAAAGTTGTGGTATGTGATTTTTGAAATTATCAGCAATCAGTGATACCGTTTTTCACGTAAGGAAGGAACAGTTAAATTCCATTTAGGACACTCGGTTGTTTTCAAATCCTGCCAAATCTCATGCTACTTTTTAACATGAATTTTATTCTTTGTAGTAAGCTTAAACATTTAATCAGGTTCTGAAGCGCTTTATAAAACAAAAAAGGAACAATTAAATTGCCACATCAAGATGTGAAATATAGGGCTGAAAACAAAAATTTTGAGCCTGAACTAATATTATCTGGTAGCTTTTGCGTTGCCTTTTAGTCCTTGAGAATTATGATAATTATGTATTAAATATCGCATGAAAGATGGAATTTCCATTATATCTCCATTATTTTCTTGAGTTAAGAAACATTTTCAAGTGTTTAGTAACCAGAAGTTAAATTCCACTAGACTTCATCTTGCACATTTCAAACAGTAGAAATGTTCATTTCTTTCGAAGATGAGAAAGGTATTATTAAAATGTCTGGTAACTAACTAGTGAGTAAGCTTTACTGAAGATCGATAATGTTTAA